>NC_092414.1:7189410-7312684 GCF_040894005.1 Engystomops pustulosus | reverse complement strand
ACTGTGCACTGTATTATACAGGAGAAGTAGTACTGTGCACTGTATATATACAGGAGAAGTAGTACTGTGCACTGTATATATACAGGAGAAGTAGTACTGTGCACTGTATATATATACAGGAGAAGTAGTACTGTGCACTGTATATATACAGGAGAAGTATACTGTGCACTGTATATATACAGGAGAAGTAGTACTGTCCACTGTATATATACAGGAGAAGTAGTACTGTGCACTGTATATATACAGGAGAAGTAGTACTGTGCACTGTATAGATGCAGGAGAGGTAGTACTGTGCACTGTATTATATACAGGAGAAGTAGTACTGTGCACTGTATATATACAGGAGAAGTAGTACTGTGCACTGTATATATACAGGAGAAGTAGTACTGTGCACTGTATATATACAGGAGAAGTAGTACTGTGCACTGTATATATACAGGAGAAGTAGTACTGTGCACTGTATATATGCAGGAGAAGTAGTACTGTGCACTGTATATATATACAGGAGAAGTAGTACTGTGCACTGTATATATACAGGAGAAGTAGTACTGTGCACTGTATATATATACAGGAGAAGTAGTACTGTGCACTGTATAGATACCGGGAAAGGTAGTACTGTGCACTGTATATACAGGAGAAGTAGTACTGTGCACTGTATATATACAGGAGAAGTAGTACTGTGCACTGTATATATATACAGGAGAAGTAGTACTGTGCACTGTATATATACAGGAGAAGTAGTACTGTGCACTGTATATATATACAGGAGAAGTAGTACTGTGCACTGTATATATATACAGGAGAAGTAGTACTGTGCACTGTATATATATACAGGAGAAGTAGTACTGTGCACTGTATATATACAGGAGAAGTAGTACTGTGCACTGTATATATACAGGAGAAGTAGTACTGTGCACTGTATATATACAGGAGAAGTAGTACTGTGCACTGTATATATACAGGAGAAGTAGTACTGTGCACTGTATATATACAGGAGAAGTAGTACTGTGCACTGTATATATATACAGGAGAAGTAGTACTGTGCACTGTATATATATATACAGGAGAAGTAGTACTGTGCACTGTATATATATACAGGAGAAGTAGTACTGTGCACTGTATATATATACAGGAGAAGTAGTACTGTGCACTGTATATATATACAGGAGAAGTAGTACTGTGCACTGTATATATACAGGAGAAGTAGTACTGTGCACTGTATATATACAGGAGAAGTAGTACTGTGCACTGTATATATATACAGGAGAAGTAGTACTGTGCACTGTATATATATACAGGAGAAGTAGTACTGTGCACTGTATATATATACAGGAGAAGTAGTACTGTGCACTGTATATATATACAGGAGAAGTAGTACTGTGCACTGTATATATATACACAGGAGAAGTAGTACTGTGCATTGTATATATACAGGAGAAGTAGTACTGTGCACTGTATATATATATACAGGAGAAGTAGTACTGTGCACTGTATATATATACAGGAGAAGTAGTGCTGTGCACTGTATATATATACAGGAGAAGTAGTACTGTGCACTGTATATATATACAGGAGAAGTAGTACTGTGCACTGTATATATACAGGAGAAGTAGTACTGTGCACTGTATATATACACAGGAGAAGTAGTACTGTGCACTGTATATATATACAGGAGAAGTAGTACTGTGCACTGTATATATATACAGGAGAAGTAGTACTGTGCACTGTATATATATACAGGAGAAGTAGTACTGTGCACTGTATATATATACAGGAGAAGTAGTACTGTGCACTGTATATATATACAGGAGAAGTAGTACTGTGCACTGTATATATATACAGGAGAAGTAGTACTGTGCACTGTATATATATACAGGAGAAGTAGTACTGTGCACTGTATATATACAGGAGAAGTAGTACTGTGCACTGTATATATATACAGGAGAAGTAGTACTGTGCACTGTATATATATACAGGAGAAGTAGTACTGTGCACTGTATATATATACAGGAGAAGTAGTACTGTGCACTGTATATATACAGGAGAAGTAGTACTGTGCACTGTATATATATACAGGAGAAGTAGTACTGTGCACTGTATATATATACAGGAGAAGTAGTACTGTGCACTGTATATATATACAGGAGAAGTAGTACTGTGCACTGTATATATATACAGGAGAAGTAGTACTGTGCACTGTATATATATACAGGAGAAGTAGTACTGTGCACTGTTATATATATACAGGAGAAGTAGTACTGTGCACTGTATATATACAGGAGAAGTAGTACTGTGCACTGTATATATATACAGGAGAAGTAGTACTGTGCACTGTATATATATACAGGAGAAGTAGTACTGTGCACTGTATATATATACAGGAGAAGTAGTACTGTGCACTGTATATATATATACAGGAGAAGTAGTACTGTGCACTGTATATATATACAGGAGAAGTAGTACTGTGCACTGTATATATATACAGGAGAAGTAGTACTGTGCACTGTATATATATACAGGAGAAGTAGTACTGTGCACTGTATATATATACAGGAGAAGTAGTACTGTGCACTGTATATATACAGGAGAAGTAGTACTGTGCACTGTATATATACACAGGAGAAGTAGTACTGTGCACTGTATATATATACAGGAGAAGTAGTACTGTGCACTGTATATATATACAGGAGAAGTAGTACTGTGCACTGTATATATATACAGGAGAAGTAGTACTGTGCACTGTATATATACAGGAGAAGTAGTACTGTGCACTGTATATATACAGGAGAAGTAGTACTGTGCACTGTATATATACAGGAGAAGTAGTACTGTGCACTGTATATATATACAGGAGAAGTAGTACTGTGCACTGTATATATATATATACAGGAGAAGTAGTACTGTGCACTGTATATATATATACAGGAGAAGTAGTACTGTGCACTGTATATATATACAGGAGAAGTAGTACTGTGCACTGTATATATATACAGGAGAAGTAGTACTGTGCACTGTATATATATACAGGAGAAGTAGTACTGTGCACTGTATATATATATACAGGAGAAGTAGTACTGTGCACTGTATATATATACAGGAGAAGTAGTACTGTGCACTGTATATATACAGGAGAAGTAGTACTGTGCACTGTATATTATATATATATATACAGGAGAAGTAGTACTGTGCACTGTATATATATATATATAGGAGAAGTAGTACTGTGCACTGTATATATATATACAGGAGAAGTAGTACTGTGCACTGTATATATATACAGGAGAAGTAGTACTGTGCACTGTATATATATATACAGGAGAAGTAGTACTGTGCACTGTATATATATACAGGAGAAGTAGTACTGTGCACTGTATATATACAGGAGAAGTAGTACTGTGCACTGTATATATATATACACAGGAGAAGTAGTACTGTGCACTGTATATATATACAGGAGAAGTAGTACTGTGCACTGTATATATATATACAGGAGAAGTAGTACTGTGCACTGTATATATACAGGAGAAGTAGTACTGTGCACTGTATATATACAGGAGAAGTAGTACTGTGCACTGTATATATACAGGAGAAGTAGTACTGTGCACTGTATATATACAGGAGAAGTAGTACTGTGCACTGTATATATAAACAGGAGAAGTAGTACTGTGCACTGTATATATATACAGGAGAAGTAGTACTGTGCACTGTATATATACAGGAGAAGTAGTACTGTGCACTGTATATATACACAGGAGAAGTAGTACTGTGCACTGTATATATATACAGGAGAAGTAGTACTGTGCACTGTATATATATACAGGAGAAGTAGTACTGTGCACTGTATAGATGCAGGAGAGGTAGTACTGTGCACTGTATATATACAGGAGAAGTAGTACTGTGCACTGTATATATACAGGAGAAGTAGTACTGTACACTGCCCATATATACAGGAGAAGTAGTACTGTGCACTGTATAGATGCAGGAGAAGTAGTACTGTGCACTGTATATATACAGGAGAAGTAGTACTGTGCACTGTATATATACAGGAGAAGTAGTACTGTGCACTGTATATATATACAGGAGAAGTAGTACTGTGCACTGTATATATATATACAGGAGAAGTAGTACTGTGCACTGTATATATACAGGAGAAGTAGTACTGTGTACTGTATATATACAGGAGAAGTAGTACTGTGCACTGTATATATACAGGAGAAGTAGTACTGTGCACTGTATATATACAGGAGAAGTAGTACTGTGCACTGTATATATATACAGGAGAAGTAGTACTGTGCACTGTATATATATATATATATACAGGAGAAGTAGTACTGTGCACTGTATATATACAGGAGAAGTAGTACTGTGCACTGTATATATATATATATACAGGAGAAGTAGTACTGTGCACTGTATATATATACAGGAGAAGTAGTGCTGTGCACTGTATATATACAGGAGAAGTAGTACTGTGCACTGTATATACAGGAGAAGTAGTACTGTGCACTGTATATATATATACAGGAGAAGTAGTACTGTGCACTGTATATATATATACAGGAGAAGTAGTACTGTGCACTGTATATATATACAGGAGAAGTAGTACTGTGCACTGTATATATATACAGGAGAAGTAGTACTGTGCACTGTATATATATACAGGAGAAGTAGTACTGTGCACTGTATATATACAGGAGAAGTAGTACTGTGTACTGTATATATACAGGAGAAGTAGTACTGTGCACTGTATATATACAGGAGAAGTAGTACTGTGCACTGTATATATACAGGAGAAGTAGTACTGTGCACTGTATATATATACAGGAGAAGTAGTACTGTGCACTGTATATATATATATACAGGAGAAGTAGTACTGTGCACTGTATATATATATATACAGGAGAAGTAGTACTGTGCACTGTATATATACAGGAGAAGTAGTACTGTGCACTGTATATATATATATACACAGGAGAAGTAGTACTGTGCACTGTATATATATACAGGAGAAGTAGTGCTGTGCACTGTATATATATACAGGAGAAGTAGTGCTGTGCACTGTATATATATACAGGAGAAGTAGTACTGTGCACTGTATATATACAGGAGAAGTAGTACTGTGCACTGTATATATACAGGAGAAGTAGTGCTGTGCACTGTATATATATACAGGAGAAGTAGTACTGTGCACTGTATATATATATACAGGAGAAGTAGTACTGTGCACTGTATATATACAGGAGAAGTAGTACTGTGCACTGTATATATACAGGAGAAGTAGTACTGTGCACTGTATATATACACAGGAGAAGTAGTACTGTGCACTGTATATATATACAGGAGAAGTAGTACTGTGCTCTGTATATATATACAGGAGAAGTAGTACTGTGCACTGTATATATATACAGGAGAAGTAGTACTGTGCACTGTATATATATACAGGAGAAGTAGTACTGTGCACTGTATATATATACAGGAGAAGTAGTACTGTGCACTGTATATATATACAGGAGAAGTAGTACTGTGCACTGTATATATATACAGGAGAAGTAGTACTGTGCACTGTATATATACACAGGAGAAGTAGTACTGTGCAATGTATATATATACAGGAGAAGTAGTACTGTGCACTGTATATATACAGGAGAAGTAGTACTGTGCACTGTATATATATACAGGAGAAGTAGTACTGTGCATGTATATATATACAGGAGAAGTAGTACTGTGCACTGTATATATATATACAGGAGAAGTAGTACTGTGCACTGTATATATATACAGGAGAAGTAGTACTGTGCACTGTATATATACAGGAGAAGTAGTACTGTGCACTGTATATATACACAGGAGAAGTAGTACTGTGCACTGTATATATACACAGGAGAAGTAGTACTGTGCACTGTATATATATACAGGAGAAGTAGTACTGTGCTCTGTATATATATACAGGAGAAGTAGTACTGTGCACTGTATATATATACAGGAGAAGTAGTACTGTGCACTGTATATATATACAGGAGAAGTAGTACTGTGCACTGTATATATATACAGGAGAAGTAGTACTGTGCACTGTATATATATACAGGAGAAGTAGTACTGTGCACTGTATATATACAGGAGAAGTAGTACTGTGCACTGTATATATACAGGAGAAGTTGTACTGTGCACTGTATATATATACAGGAGAAGTAGTACTGTGCACTGTATATATATACAGGAGAAGTAGTACTGTGCACTGTATATATATACAGGAGAAGTAGTACTGTGCACTGTATATATACAGGAGAAGTAGTACTGTGCATATATACAGGAGAAGTAGTACTGTGCACTGTATATACACAGGAGAAGTAGTACTGTGCAATGTATATATATACAGGAGAAGTAGTACTGTGCACTGTATATATATACACAGGAGAAGTAGTACTGTGCACTGTATATATACAGGAGAAGTAGTACTGTGCACTGTATATATATACAGGAGAAGTAGTACTGTGCACTGTATATACACAGGAGAAGTAGTACTGTGCACTGTATATATACAGGAGAAGTAGTACTGTGCACTGTATATATATACAGGAGAAGTAGTACTGTGCACTGTATATATATACAGGAGAAGTAGTACTGTGCACTGTATATATATACAGGAGAAGTAGTACTGTGCACTGTATATATACACAGGAGAAGTAGTACTGTGCACTGTATATATATACAGGAGAAGTAGTACTGTGCACTGTATATATATACAGGAGAAGTAGTACTGTGCACTGTATATATACAGGAGAAGTAGTACTGTGCACTGTATATATATACAGGAGAAGTAGTACTGTGCACTGTATATATACACAGGAGAAGTAGTACTGTATACTGCCCATATATACAGGAGAAGTAGTACTGTGCACTGTATATATATACAGGAGAAGTAGTACTGTGCACTGTATATATATATATATACAGGAGAAGTAGTACTGTGCACTGTATATATATACAGGAGAAGTAGTACTGTGCACTGTATATATATACAGGAGAAGTAGTACTGTGCACTGTATATATATACAGGAGAAGTAGTACTGTGCACTGTATATATATATACAGGAGAAGTAGTACTGTGCACTGTATATATATACAGGAGAAGTAGTACTGTGCACTGTATATATACAGGAGAAGTAGTACTGTGCACTGTATATATACAGGAGAAGTAGTACTGTGCACTGTATATATATATACAGGAGAAGTAGTACTGTGCACTGTATATATACAGGAGAAGTAGTACTGTGCACTGCCCATATATACAGGAGAAGTAGTGCTGTGCACTGTATATATATACAGGAGAAGTAGTGCTGTGCACTGTATATATATACAGGAGAAGTAGTACTGTGCACTGTATATATATATACACAGGAGAAGTAGTACTGTGCATTGTATATATACAGGAGAAGTAGTACTGTGCACTGTATATATATATACAGGAGAAGTAGTACTGTGCACTGTATATATACAGGAGAAGTAGTGCTGTGCACTGTATATACATACAGGAGAAGTAGTACTGTGCACTGTATATATATACAGGAGAAGTAGTACTGTGCATATATACAGGAGAAGTAGTACTGTGCACTGTATATATACAGGAGAAGTAGTACTGTGCACTGTATATATATACAGGAGAAGTAGTACTGTGCACTGTATATATATACAGGAGAAGTAGTACTGTGCACTGTATATATACAGGAGAAGTAGTACTGTGCACTGTATATATACACAGGAGAAGTAGTACTGTGCACTGTATATATATACAGGAGAAGTAGTACTGTGCACTGTATATATATACAGGAGAAGTAGTACTGTGCACTGTATATATATACAGGAGAAGTAGTACTGTGCACTGTATATATACACAGGAGAAGTAGTACTGTGCAATGTATATATATACAGGAGAAGTAGTACTGTGCACTGTATATATATACAGGAGAAGTAGTACTGTGCACTGTATATATATACAGGAGAAGTAGTACTGTGCACTGTATATATATACAGGAGAAGTAGTACTGTGCACTGTATATATATACAGGAGAAGTAGTACTGTGCACTGTATATATACACAGGAGAAGTAGTACTGTGCAATGTATATATATACAGGAGAAGTAGTACTGTGCACTGTATATATATACAGGAGAAGTAGTACTGTGCACTGTATATATACAGGAGAAGTAGTACTGTGCACTGTATATATATACAGGAGAAGTAGTACTGTGCACTGTATATATACACAGGAGAAGTAGTACTGTGCACTGTATATATATACAGGAGAAGTAGTACTGTGCACTGTATATATATACAGGAGAAGTAGTACTGTGCACTGTATATATATACAGGAGAAGTAGTACTGTGCACTGTATATATATACAGGAGAAGTAGTACTGTGCTCTGTATATATATACAGGAGAAGTAGTACTGTGCACTGTATATATATACAGGAGAAGTAGTACTGTGCACTGTATATATATATACAGGAGAAGTAGTACTGTGCACTGTATATATACAGGAGAAGTAGTACTGTGCACTGTATATATACAGGAGAAGTAGTACTGTGCACTGTATATATATACAGGAGAAGTAGTACTGTGCACTGTATATATATACAGGAGAAGTAGTACTGTGCACTGTATATATATACAGGAGAAGTAGTACTGTGCACTGTATATATACACAGGAGAAGTAGTACTGTGCACTGTATATATACACAGGAGAAGTAGTACTGTGCAATGTATATATATACAGGAGAAGTAGTACTGTGCACTGTATATATATACAGGAGAAGTAGTACTGTGCACTGTATATATATACAGGAGTAGTAGTACTTTGCACTGTATATATACACAGGAGAAGTAGTACTGTGCACTGTATATATGCAGGAGAGGTAGTACTGTGCACTGTATATATATACAGGAGAAGTAGTACTGTGCACTGTATATATATACAGGAGAAGTAGTACTGTGCACTGTATATATATACAGGAGAAGTAGTACTGTGCACTGTATATATATACAGGAGAAGTAGTACTGTGCACTGTATATATATACAGGAGAAGTAGTACTGTGCACTGTATATATATACAGGAGAAGTAGTACTGTGCACTGTATATATATATATATACAGGAGAAGTAGTACTGTGCACTGTATATATATACAGGAGAAGTAGTACTGTGCACTGTATATATATATACAGGAGAAGTAGTACTGTGCACTGTATATATATACAGGAGAAGTAGTACTGTGCACTGTATATATATACAGGAGAAGTAGTACTGTGCACTGTATATATATACAGGAGAAGTAGTACTGTGCACTGTATATATATACAGGAGAAGTAGTACTGTGCACTGTATATATATATAAAGGAGAAGTAGTACTGTGCACTGTATATATACAGGAGAAGTAGTACTGTGCACTGTATATATACAGGAGAAGTAGTACTGTGCACTGTATATATACAGGAGAAGTAGTACTGTGCACTGTATATATATACAGGAGAAGTAGTACTGTGCACTGTATATATATACAGGAGAAGTAGTACTGTGCACTGTATATATACAGGAGAAGTAGTACTGTGCACTGTATATATACAGGAGAAGTAGTACTGTGCACTGTATATATACAGGAGAAGTAGTACTGTGCACTGTATATATATACAGGAGAAGTAGTACTGTGCACTGTATAGATGCAGGAGAGGTAGTACTGTGCACTGTATATATACAGGAGAAGTAGTACTGTGCACTGTATATATACAGGAGAAGTAGTACTGTACACTGCCCATATATACAGGAGAAGTAGTACTGTGCACTGTATATATATACAGGAGAAGTAGTACTGTGCACTGTATAGATGCAGGAGAGGTAGTACTGTGCACTGTATATATATACAGGAGAAGTAGTACTGTGCACTGTATATATATATACAGGAGAAGTTGTACTGTGCACTGTATATATATACAGGAGAAGTAGTACTGTGCACTGTATATATATACAGGAGAAGTAGTACTGTGCACTGTATATATATACAGGAGAAGTAGTACTGTGCACTGTATATATATACAGGAGAAGTAGTACTGTGCACTGTATATATACAGGAGAAGTAGTACTGTGCACTGTATATATATACAGGAGAAGTAGTACTGTGCACTGTATATATATACAGGAGAAGTAGTACTGTGCACTGTATATATATACAGGAGAAGTTGTACTGTGCACTGTATATATATACAGGAGAAGTAGTACTGTGCACTGTATATATATACAGGAGAAGTAGTACTGTGCACTGTATATATATACAGGAGAAGTAGTACTGTGCACTGTATATATACAGGAGAAGTAGTACTGTGCACTGTATATATACAGGAGAAGTAGTACTGTGCACTGTATATATATATACAGGAGAAGTAGTACTGTGCACTGTATATATACAGGAGAAGTAGTACTGTGCACTGTATATACACAGGAGAAGTAGTACTGTGCACTGTATATATATATACAGGAGAAGTAGTACTGTGCACTGTATATATATACAGGAGAAGTAGTGCTGTGCACTGTATATATATACAGGAGAAGTAGTACTGTGCACTGTATATATATACAGGAGAAGTAGTACTGTGCACTGTATATATATATACACAGGAGAAGTAGTACTGTGCATTGTATATATACAGGAGAAGTAGTACTGTGCACTGTATATATACAGGAGAAGTAGTACTGTGCACTGTATATATATACAGGAGAAGTAGTACTGTGCACTGTATATATATACAGGAGAAGTAGCACTGTGCACTGTATATATATATATACAGGAGAAGTAGCACTGTGCACTGTATATATATATACAGGAGAAGTAGCACTGTGCACTGTATATATATACAGGAGAAGTAGTACTGTGCACTGTATATATATACAGGAGAAGTAGTACTGTGCACTGTATATATATACAGGAGAAGTAGTACTGTGCACTGTATATATATATACAGGAGAAGTAGTACTGTGCACTGTATATATATATACAGGAGAAGTAGTACTGTGCACTGTATATATACAGGAGAAGTAGTACTGTGCACTGTATATACACAGGAGAAGTAGTACTGTGCACTGTATATACACAGGAGAAGTAGTACTGTGCACTGTATATATATATACAGGAGAAGTAGTACTGTGCACTGTATATATATACAGGAGAAGTAGTGCTGTGCACTGTATATATATACAGGAGAAGTAGTACTGTGCACTGTATATATATACAGGAGAAGTAGTACTGTGCACTGTATATATATATACACAGGAGAAGTAGTACTGTGCATTGTATATATACAGGAGAAGTAGTACTGTGCACTGTATATATATACAGGAGAAGTAGTGCTGTGCACTGTATATACATACAGGAGAAGTAGTACTGTGCACTGTATATATATACAGGAGAAGTAGTACTGTGCACTGTATATATACACAGGAGAAGTAGTACTGTGCACTGTATATATACACAGGAGAAGTAGTACTGTGCTCTGTATATATATACAGGAGAAGTAGTACTGTGCACTGTATATATATACAGGAGAAGTAGTACTGTGCACTGTATATATATACAGGAGAAGTAGCACTGTGCACTGTATATATATACAGGAGAAGTAGTACTGTGCACTGTATATATATACAGGAGAAGTAGTACTGTGCACTGTATATATATACAGGAGAAGTAGTACTGTGCACTGTATATATACACAGGAGAAGTAGTACTGTGCACTGTATATATATACAGGAGAAGTAGTACTGTGCACTGTATATATATACAGGAGAAGTAGTACTGTGCAATGTATATATATACAGGAGAAGTAGTACTGTGCACTGTATATATATACAGGAGAAGTAGTACTGTGCACTGTATATATATACAGGAGAAGTAGTACTGTGCACTGTATATATATACAGGAGAAGTAGTACTGTGCACTGTATATATACACAGGAGAAGTAGTACTGTGCACTGTATATATATATACAGGAGAAGTAGTACTGTGCACTGTATATATATACAGGAGAAGTAGTACTGTGCACTGTATATATATACAGGAGAAGTAGTACTGTGCACTGTATATATATACAGGAGAAGTAGTACTGTGCACTGTATATATATACAGGAGAAGTAGTACTGTGCACTGTATATATATACAGGAGAAGTAGTACTGTGCACTGTATATATATACAGGAGAAGTAGTACTGTGCACTGTATATATATACAGGAGAAGTAGTACTGTGCACTGTATATATATACAGGAGAAGTAGTACTGTGCACTGTATATATATACAGGAGAAGTAGTACTGTGCACTGTATATATATACAGGAGAAGTAGTACTGTGCACTGTATATATATACAGGAGAAGTAGTACTGTGCACTGTATATATATACAGGAGAAGTAGTACTGTGCACTGTATATATACACAGGAGAAGTAGTACTGTGCAATGTATATATATACAGGAGAAGTAGTACTGTGCACTGTATATATATACAGGAGAAGTAGTACTGTGCACTGTATATATATACAGGAGAAGTAGTACTGTGCACTGTATATATATACAGGAGAAGTAGTACTGTGCACTGTATATATATACAGGAGAAGTAGTACTGTGCACTGTATATATATACAGGAGAAGTAGTACTGTGCACTGTATATATATACAGGAGTAGTAGTACTGTGCACTGTATATATACACAGGAGAAGTAGTACTGTACACTGCCCATATATACAGGAGAAGTAGTACTGTGCACTGTATATATACACAGGAGAAGTAGTACTGTGCAATGTATATATATACAGGAGAAGTAGTACTGTGCACTGTATATATATACAGGAGAAGTAGTACTGTGCACTGTATATATATACAGGAGTAGTAGTACTGTGCACTGTATATATACACAGGAGAAGTAGTACTGTACACTGCCCATATATACAGGAGAAGTAGTACTGTGCACTGTATATATGCAGGAGAGGTAGTACTGTGCACTGTATATATATACAGGAGAAGTAGTACTGTGCACTGTATATATATACAGGAGAAGTAGTACTGTGCACTGTATATATATACAGGAGAAGTAGTACTGTGCACTGTATATATATACAGGAGAAGTAGTACTGTGCACTGTATATATACAGGAGAAGTAGTACTGTGCACTGTATATATATACAGGAGAAGTAGTACTGTGCACTGTATTATATATATATACAGGAGAAGTAGTACTGTGCACTGTATATATATATATATACAGGAGAAGTAGTACTGTGCACTGTATATATATATACAGGAGAAGTAGTACTGTGCACTGTATATATATATACAGGAGAAGTAGTACTGTGCACTGTATATATATACAGGAGAAGTAGTACTGTGCACTGTATATATATACAGGAGAAGTAGTACTGTGCACTGTATATATATATAAAGGAGAAGTAGTACTGTGCACTGTATATATACAGGAGAAGTAGTACTGTGCACTGTATATATACAGGAGAAGTAGTACTGTGCACTGTATATATACAGGAGAAGTAGTACTGTGCACTGTATATATATACAGGAGAAGTAGTACTGTGCACTGTATATATACAGGAGAAGTAGTACTGTGCACTGTATATATACAGGAGAAGTAGTACTGTGCACTGTATATATACAGGAGAAGTAGTACTGTGCACTGTATATATATACAGGAGAAGTAGTACTGTGCACTGTATAGATGCAGGAGAGGTAGTACTGTGCACTGTATATATACAGGAGAAGTAGTACTGTGCACTGCCCATATATACAGGAGAAGTAGTACTGTGCACTGTATATATATACAGGAGAAGTAGTACTGTGCACTGTATAGATGCAGGAGAGGTAGTACTGTGCACTGTATATATATACAGGAGAAGTAGTACTGTGCACTGTATATATATATACAGGAGAAGTTGTACTGTGCACTGTATATATATACAGGAGAAGTAGTACTGTGCACTGTATAGATGCAGGAGAGGTAGTACTGTGCACTGTATATATATACAGGAGAAGTAGTACTGTGCACTGTATATATACAGGAGAAGTAGTACTGTGCACTGTATATACAGGAGAAGTAGTACTGTGCACTGTATATATACAGGAGAAGTAGTACTGTGCACTGTATATATATACAGGAGAAGTAGTACTGTGCACTGTATATATATATACAGGAGAAGTAGTACTGTGCACTGTATATATATATACAGGAGAAGTAGCACTGTGCACTGTATATATATACAGGAGAAGTAGTACTGTGCACTGTATATATATACAGGAGAAGTAGTACTGTGCACTGTATATATATACAGGAGAAGTAGTACTGTGCACTGTATATATACAGGAGAAGTAGTACTGTGCACTGTATATATATACAGGAGAAGTAGTACTGTGCACTGTATATATATATACAGGAGAAGTAGTACTGTGCACTGTATATATACAGGAGAAGTAGTACTGTGCACTGTATATATATATACACAGGAGAAGTAGTACTGTGCACTGTATATATATATACAGGAGAAGTAGTACTGTGCACTGTATATATATACAGGAGAAGTAGTGCTGTGCACTGTATATATATACAGGAGAAGTAGTACTGTGCACTGTATATATACAGGAGAAGTAGTACTGTGCACTGTATATATACAGGAGAAGTAGTACTGTGCACTGTATATATATACAGGAGAAGTAGTACTGTGCACTGTATATATATATACACAGGAGAAGTAGTACTGTGCACTGTATATATATACAGGAGAAGTAGTACTGTGCACTGTATATATATACAGGAGAAGTAGTACTGTGCACTGTATATATATATACACAGGAGAAGTAGTACTGTGCATTGTATATATACAGGAGAAGTAGTACTGTGCACTGTATATATATATACAGGAGAAGTAGTACTGTGCACTGTATATATATACAGGAGAAGTAGTGCTGTGCACTGTATATACATACAGGAGAAGTAGTACTGTGCACTGTATATATATACAGGAGAAGTAGTACTGTGCACTGTATATATACAGGAGAAGTAGTACTGTGCACTGTATATATACACAGGAGAAGTAGTACTGTGCACTGTATATATATACAGGAGAAGTAGTACTGTGCTCTGTATATATATACAGGAGAAGTAGTACTGTGCACTGTATATATATACAGGAGAAGTAGTACTGTGCACTGTATATATATACAGGAGAAGTAGTACTGTGCACTGTATATATATACAGGAGAAGTAGTACTGTGCACTGTATATATATACAGGAGAAGTAGTACTGTGCACTGTATATATATACAGGAGAAGTAGTACTGTGCACTGTATATATACACAGGAGAAGTAGTACTGTGCACTGTATATATATACAGGAGAAGTAGTACTGTGCACTGTATATATATACAGGAGAAGTAGTACTGTGCACTGTATATATACAGGAGAAGTAGTACTGTGCAATGTATATATATACAGGAGAAGTAGTACTGTGCACTGTATATATATACAGGAGAAGTAGTACTGTGCACTGTATATATATACAGGAGAAGTAGTACTGTGCACTGTATATATATACAGGAGAAGTAGTACTGTGCACTGTATATATATACAGGAGAAGTAGTACTGTGCACTGTATATATATATACAGGAGAAGTAGTACTGTGCACTGTATATATACAGGAGAAGTAGTACTGTGCACTGTATATATACAGGAGAAGTAGTACTGTGCACTGTATATATATACAGGAGAAGTAGTACTGTGCACTGTATATATATACAGGAGAAGTAGTACTGTGCACTGTATATATACAGGAGAAGTAGTACTGTGCACTGTATATATACACAGGAGAAGTAGTACTGTGCACTGTATATATATACAGGAGAAGTAGTACTGTGCACTGTATATATATACAGGAGAAGTAGTACTGTGCACTGTATATATATACAGGAGAAGTAGTACTGTGCACTGTATATATACACAGGAGAAGTAGTACTGTGCAATGTATATATATACAGGAGAAGTAGTACTGTGCACTGTATATATATACAGGAGAAGTAGTACTGTGCACTGTATATATATACAGGAGAAGTAGTACTGTGCACTGTATATATATACAGGAGAAGTAGTACTGTGCACTGTATATATATACAGGAGAAGTAGTACTGTGCACTGTATATATACACAGGAGAAGTAGTACTGTGCAATGTATATATATACAGGAGAAGTAGTACTGTGCACTGTATATATATACAGGAGAAGTAGTACTGTGCACTGTATATATACAGGAGAAGTAGTACTGTGCACTGTATATATATACAGGAGAAGTAGTACTGTGCACTGTATATATATACAGGAGAAGTAGTACTGTGCACTGTATATATACAGGAGAAGTAGTACTGTGCACTGCCCATATATACAGGAGAAGTAGTACTGTGCACTGTATATACACAGGAGAAGTAGTACTGTGCACTGTATATATACAGGAGAAGTAGTACTGTGCACTGTATATATATACAGGAGAAGTAGTACTGTGCACTGTATATATACACAGGAGAAGTAGTACTGTATACTGCCCATATATACAGGAGAAGTAGTACTGTGCACTGTATATATATATACAGGAGAAGTAGTACTGTGCACTGTATATATATACAGGAGAAGTAGTACTGTGCACTGTATATATATACAGGAGAAGTAGTACTGTGCACTGTATATATATACAGGAGAAGTAGTGCTGTGCACTGTATATATATACAGGAGAAGTAGTGCTGTGCACTGTATATATATACAGGAGAAGTAGTGCTGTGCACTGTATATATATATACACAGGAGAAGTAGTACTGTGCATTGTATATATACAGGAGAAGTAGTACTGTGCACTGTATATATATATACAGGAGAAGTAGTACTGTGCACTGTATATATACAGGAGAAGTAGTGCTGTGCACTGTATATACATACAGGAGAAGTAGTACTGTGCACTGTATATATATACAGGAGAAGTAGTACTGTGCACTGTATATATATACAGGAGAAGTAGTACTGTGCACTGTATATATACAGGAGAAGTAGTACTGTGCACTGTATATATACAGGAGAAGTAGTACTGTGCACTGTATATATACACAGGAGAAGTAGTACTGTGCACTGTATATATATACAGGAGAAGTAGTACTGTGCTCTGTATATATATACAGGAGAAGTAGTACTGTGCACTGTATATATATACAGGAGAAGTAGTACTGTGCACTGTATATATATATACAGGAGAAGTAGTACTGTGCACTGTATATATACAGGAGAAGTAGTACTGTGCACTGTATATATACAGGAGAAGTAGTACTGTGCACTGTATATATATACAGGAGAAGTAGTACTGTGCACTGTATATATATACAGGAGAAGTAGTACTGTGCACTGTATATATACAGGAGAAGTAGTACTGTGCACTGTATATATACACAGGAGAAGTAGTACTGTGCACTGTATATATATACAGGAGAAGTAGTACTGTGCACTGTATATATATACAGGAGAAGTAGTACTGTGCACTGTATATATATATACAGGAGAAGTAGTACTGTGCACTGTATATATACACAGGAGAAGTAGTACTGTGCACTGTATATATATACAGGAGAAGTAGTACTGTGCACTGTATATATATACAGGAGAAGTAGTACTGTGCACTGTATATATATACAGGAGAAGTAGTACTGTGCACTGTATATATATACAGGAGAAGTAGTACTGTGCACTGTATATATATACAGGAGAAGTAGTACTGTGCACTGTATATATACACAGGAGAAGTAGTACTGTGCAATGTATATATATACAGGAGAAGTAGTACTGTGCACTGTATATATATACAGGAGAAGTAGTACTGTGCACTGTATATATATACAGGAGTAGTAGTACTGTGCACTGTATATATACACAGGAGAAGTAGTACTGTACACTGCCCATATATACAGGAGAAGTAGTACTGTGCACTGTATATATGCAGGAGAGGTAGTACTGTGCACTGTATATATATACAGGAGAAGTAGTACTGTGCACTGTATATATATACAGGAGAAGTAGTACTGTGCACTGTATATATATACAGGAGAAGTAGTACTGTGCACTGTATATATATACAGGAGAAGTAGTACTGTGCACTGTATATATATACAGGAGAAGTAGTACTGTGCACTGTATATATGCAGGAGAGGTAGTACTGTGCACTGTATATATATACAGGAGAAGTAGTACTGTGCACTGTATATATATACAGGAGAAGTAGTACTGTGCACTGTATATATATACAGGAGAAGTAGTACTGTGCACTGTATATATACAGGAGAAGTAGTACTGTGCACTGTATATATATACAGGAGAAGTAGTACTGTGCACTGTATATATATACAGGAGAAGTAGTACTGTGCACTGTATATATATATACAGGAGAAGTAGCACTGTGCACTGTATATATATACAGGAGAAGTAGCACTGTGCACTGTATATATATACAGGAGAAGTAGTACTGTGCACTGTATATATATACAGGAGAAGTAGTACTGTGCACTGTATATATATACAGGAGAAGTAGTACTGTGCACTGTATATATACAGGAGAAGTAGTACTGTGCACTGTATATATATACAGGAGAAGTAGTACTGTGCACTGTATATATATATACAGGAGAAGTAGTACTGTGCACTGTATATATACAGGAGAAGTAGTACTGTGCACTGTATATATATATACACAGGAGAAGTAGTACTGTGCACTGTATATATATATACAGGAGAAGTAGTACTGTGCACTGTATATATATACAGGAGAAGTAGTGCTGTGCACTGTATATATATACAGGAGAAGTAGTGCTGTGCACTGTATATATACAGGAGAAGTAGTACTGTGCACTGTATATATACAGGAGAAGTAGTACTGTGCACTGTATATATATACAGGAGAAGTAGTACTGTGCACTGTATATATATATACACAGTAGAAGTAGTACTGTGCACTGTATATATATACAGGAGAAGTAGTACTGTGCACTGTATATATATACAGGAGAAGTAGTACTGTGCACTGTATATATATATATACACAGGAGAAGTAGTACTGTGCATTGTATATATACAGGAGAAGTAGTACTGTGCACTGTATATATATATACAGGAGAAGTAGTACTGTGCACTGTATATATATACAGGAGAAGTAGTACTGTGCACTGTATATATACAGGAGAAGTAGTACTGTGCACTGTATATATATATACAGGAGAAGTAGTACTGTGCACTGTATATATATACAGGAGAAGTAGTACTGTGCACTGTATATATATACAGGAGAAGTAGTACTGTGCACTGTATATATATACAGGAGAAGTAGTACTGTGCACTGTATATATATACAGGAGAAGTAGTACTGTGCACTGTATATATACAGGAGAAGTAGTACTGTGCACTGTATATATACAGGAGAAATAGTACTGTGCACTGTATATATACAGGAGAAGTAGTACTGTGCACTGTATATATATATACAGGAGAAGTAGTACTGTGCACTGTATATATATATACAGGAGAAGTAGTACTGTGCACTGTATATATATATACAGGAGAAGTAGTACTGTGCACTGTATATATACAGGAGAAGTAGTACTGTGCACTGTATATATACAGGAGAAGTAGTACTGTGCACTGTATATATATATACAGGAGAAGTAGTACTGTGCACTGTATATATATACAGGAGAAGTAGTACTGTGCACTGTATATATATACAGGAGAAGTAGTACTGTGCACTGTATATATATACAGGAGAAGTAGTACTGTGCACTGTATATATATACAGGAGAAGTAGTACTGTGCACTGTATATATACATGATGACGTTGGGTATCGCTCACACATTTCTGGCATGTTACCCCGGTCTCCGTGAATCAGCCATGACACAGTGTCTGGGCAGCAGGGAGCGGTTGGCACTCCGTCTTTGTGGCAATGATTATTACAGATACCCAAAGACATTTCACATTTATACAGAAGTAACCAATCTGGTCTGATCACCTGGAGATACATGCGCTGAATACAACGGACAATCTCAAGTCATGAATGATATCAGTGAGACTGTCACTACCTTACAGGAGAAAGTGTGACTGTATAGAGTAGTGGTGGCGAACCTATGGCACGGGTGTCAGAGGTGGCACTCAGAGCCCTGTCTATGGGCACCTGCACCATCCCCCCAACACAGAGTTCTCCAGATAGGACTCAAGGTCTCCTGCAGTCCCAGGCAGCACAGAACCTTAGAGGGAAGCTACAGTGATATTCCAAACTTCTTCTCCTTATTTCTACTGTATTGCTGTCCTCAGGTGCCTATACAATTTAAAGATGTAACAGAACAGAGAGTAATAAGTTACTGCTTAAATTTTCGAATCTGCACTTTGCAAAAAATATGTGTTTTTTTTTTGTAGTTTAGGCACTCGGCATCTAAAAGGTTCGCCATCCCTGGTATAGAGCATGTAATACTATATAATACTGCCCCCTATGTACAGGAATATAACTACTATAATACTGCCCCCTATGTACAGGAATATAACTACTATAATACTGCCCCCTATGTACAAGAATATAACTACTATAATACTGCCCCTATGTACAAGAATATAACTACTATAATACTGCCCCCTATGTACAGGAATATAACTACTATAATACTGCCCCCTATGTACAGGAATATAACTACTATAATACTGCCCCCTATGTACAAGAATATAACTACTATAATACTGCCCCCTATGTACAGGAATATAACTACTATAATACTGCCCCTATGTACAGGAATATAACTACTATAATACTGCCCCCTATGTACAGGAATATAACTACTATAATACTGCCCCCTATGTACAAGAATATAACTACTATAATACTGCCCCCTATGTACAGGAATATAACTACTATAATACTGCCCCTATGTACAAGAATATAACTACTATAATACTGCCCCCTATGTACAAGAATATAACTACTATAATACTGCCCCCTATGTACAGGAATATAACTACTATAATACTGCCCTCTATGTACAGGAATATAACTACTATAATACTGCCCCCTATGTACAGGAATATAACTACTATAATACTGCCCCCTATGTACAAGAATATAACTGCTATAATACTGCCCCCTATGTACAGGGATATAACTACTATAATACTGCCCCCTATGTACAGGAATATAACTACTATAATACTGCCCTCTATGTACAGGAATATAACTACTATAATACTGCCCCCTATGTACAAGAATATAACTACTATAATACTACCCCTATGTACAGGAATATAACTACTATAATACTGCCCCTATGTACAAGAATATAACTACTATAATACTGCCCCCTATGTACAGGAATATAACTACTATAATACTGCCCCCTATGTACAAGAATATAACTACTATAATACTGCCCTCTATGTACAGGAATATATCTACTATAATACTGCCTCCTATGTACAAGAATATAACTACTATAATACTGCCCCCTATGTACAGGAATATAACTACTATAATACTGCCTCCTATGTACAAGAATATAACTACTATAATACTGCCCCCTATGTACAGGAATATAACTACTATAATACTGCCCCCTATGTACAGGAATATAACTACTATAATACTGCCTCCTATGTACAAGAATATAACTACTATAATACTGCCCTCTATGTACAGGAATATAACTACTATAATACTGCCCCCTATGTACAGGAATATAACTGCTATAATACTGCCCCCTATGTACAAGAATATAACTGCTATAATACTGCCCCCTATGTACAGGAATATAACTACTATAATACTGCCCCCTATGTACAGGAATATAACTACTATAATACTGCCCCCTATGTACAGGAATATAACAACTATAATACTGCCCCCTATGTACAGGAATATAACTACTATAATACTGCCCCCTATGTACAAGAATATAACTACTATAATACTGCCCCCTATGTACAGGAATATAACTACTATAATACTGCCCCCTATGTACAAGAATATAACTACTATAATACTGCCCTCTATGTACAAGAATATAACTACTATAATACTGCCCCCTATGTACAAGAATATAACTACTATAATACTGCCCCCTATGTACAGGAATATAACTACTATAATACTGCCCTCTATGTACAGGAATATAACTACTATAATACTGCCCCCTATGTACAGGAATATAACTACTATAATACTGCCCCCTATGTACAAGAATATAACTGCTATAATACTGCCCCCTATGTACAGGAATATAACTACTATAATACTGCCCCCTATGTACAGGAATATAACTACTATAATACTGCCCCCTATGTACAGGAATATAACAACTATAATACTGCCCCCTATGTACAGGAATATAACTACTATAATACTGCCCCCTATGTACAAGAATATAACTACTATAATACTGCCCCCTATGTACAGGAATATAACTACTATAATACTGCCCCCTATGTACAAGAATATAACTACTATAATACTGCCCTCTATGTACAAGAATATAACTACTATAATACTGCCCCCTATGTACAAGAATATAACTACTATAATACTGCCCCCTATGTACAGGAATATAACTACTATAATACTGCCCCCTATGTACAGGAATATAACTACTATAATACTGCCCCCTATGTACAAGAATATAACTACTATAATACTGCCCCCTATGTACAAGAATATAACTACTATAATACTGCCCCCTATGTACAAGAATATAACTACTATAATACTGCCCCCTATGTACAGGAATATAACTACTATAATACTGCCCCCTATGTACAGGAATATAACTACTATAACACTGCCCCCTATGTACAAGAATATAACTACTATAATACTGCCCCCTATGTACAAGAATATAACTACTATAACACTGCCCCCTATGTACAAGAATATAACTACTATAATACTGCCCCCTATGTACAGGAATATAACTACTATAATACTGCCCCCCTATGTACAGGAATATAACTACTATAATACTGCCCCCTATGTACAGGAATATAACTACTATAATACTGCCCCCTATGTACAAGAATATAACTACTATAATACTGCCCCCTATGTACAGGAATATAACTACTATAATACTGCCCCCCTATGTACAGGAATATAACTACTATAATACTGCCCCCTATGTACAGGAATATAACTACTATAATACTGCCCCCTATGTACAAGAATATAACTACTATAATACTGCTCCCTATGTACAGGAATATAACTACTATAATACTGCCCCCTATGTACAAGAATATAACTACTATAATACTGCCCCCTATGTACAAGAATATAACTACTATAATACTGCCCCCTATGTACAGGAATATAACTACTATAATACTGCCCCCTATGTACAAGAATATAACTACTATAATACTGCCCCCTATGTACAGGAATATAACTACTATAATACTGCTCCCTATGTACAGGGATATAACTACTATAATACAGCCCCCTATGTACAAGAATATAACTACTATAATACTGCCCCCTATATACAAGAATATAACTACTATAATACTGCCCCCCATGTACAAGAATATAACTACTATAATACCGCCCCCTATGTACAGGAATATAACTACTATAATACTGCCCCCTATGTACAGGAATATAACTACTATAATACTGTCCCCTATGTACAAGAATATAACTACTATAATACTGCCCCCTATGTACAGGAATATAACTACTATAACCAACATGGGGAGAGAAAAAGAACTGGACCGCACATCCACACATCACACAATGATCTAATGCTGCTAGGCTACATTATATAACGAACTCGAGGTTCTTAGTTACATTTTGATCAAATTGTATAAGCCCACCAACCACTTCACGGTGACCTCTTTATGGTGGGTCCCTACGCTATTTTGTGCAGCATCACATGGCGTCCACCCCCGCTGCAGCAAAGCGCCGGCAGGGACCAAGACCCGGTTGCCCCCCAGTACCCATACTGGCGGGCATAGCCCCCATGGCTCCGGGCCCAGGCCCCCACCAGCACCGCACCACAGAAGCGGCGGACGCCATGCAACACCGCACCATGTGAACAGGAAAAAAGGCTCACCAAGTGTGAACAGGTGTTAACTACTCACCGTTCCATGTGGTCTCAGACACTGGCTGAGAGGAAGTAGGCGGCCCCTAAATGCAGTCTCCTGCTAATTTAAAAACACCTGGGTCGAATGGGGCGGAGTGCTGGTACCAGGAAAAACAAAACAAATGAAGGGATAGAATGTACTAAACCAACATGGGGAGAGAAAAAGAACTGGACCGCACATCCACACATCACACAATGATCTAATGCCGCTAGGCTACATTATATAACGAACTCGAGGTTCTTAGTTACATTTTGATCAAATTGTATAAGCCCACCAACCACTTCACGGTGACCTCTTTATGGTGGGTCCCTACGCTATTTTGTGCAGCATCACATGGCGTCCACCCCCGCTGCAGCAAAGCCATGTGATGCTGCACAAAATAGCGTAGGGACCCACCATAAAGAGGTCACCGTGAAGTGGTTGGTGGGCTTATACAATTTGATCAAAATGTAACTAAGAACCTCGAGTTCGTTATATAATGTAGCCTAGCGGCATTAGATCATTGTGTGATGTGTGGATGTGCGGTCCAGTTCTTTTTCTCTCCCCATGTTGGTTTAGTACATTCTATCCCTTCATTTATTTTGTTTTTCCTGGTACCAGCACTCCGCCCCATTCGACCCAGGTGTTTTTAAATTAGCAGGAGACTGCATTTAGGGGCCGCCTACTTCCTCTCAGCCAGTGTCTGAGACCACATGGAACGGTGAGTAGTTAACACCTGTTCACACTTGGTGAGCCTTTTTTCCTGTTCACATGGTGCGGTGTTGCATGGCGTCCGCCGCTTCTGTGGTGCGGTGCTGGTGGGGGCCTGGGCCCGGAGCCATGGGGGCTATGCCCGCCAGTATGGGTACTGGGGGGCAACCGGGTCTTGGTCCCTGCCGGCGCTGTGCTGCAGCGGGGGTGGACGCCATGTGATGCTGCACAAAATAGCGTAGGGACCCACCATAAAGAGGTCACCGTGAAGTGGTTGGTGGGCTTATACAATTTGATCAAAATGTAACTAAGAACCTCGAGTTCGTTATATAATGTAGCCTAGCGGCATTAGATCATTGTGTGATGTGTGGATGTGCGGTCCAGTTCTTTTTCTCTCCCCATGTTGGTATAACTACTATAATACTGCCCCCTATGTACAAGAATATAACTACTATAATACTGCCCCCTATGTACAAGAATATAACTACTATAATACTGCCCCCTATGTACAAGAATATAACTACTATAATACTGCCCCCTATGTACAGGAATATAACTACTATAATACTGCCCCCTATGTACAGGAATATAACTACTATAATACTGCCCCCTATGTACAGGATATAACTGCTATAATACTGCCCCCTATGTACAGGATATAACTGCTATAATACTATGCGGTGCTCAGTCATGCTCCTGTGTTCCCTGTGTGCAGGCTGCAGGTAATCCTGGGGGGCGCGGAGTCCGTTCCGCCATAAACATCAATCATTACGCCACTAAGAAGAGCCTGGCGGAGAGCATGCTGGATGTGGCGCTCTTCATGGCAAACGCTGCGCAGCTGAAGGCCGTCCTGGAGCAGGGGCCCGGCTTCACCTACTACGTCACCCTCATCACCCTGATCAGCCTGTCCCTGGCGCTGCAGGTGGTCATCGGGATCCTGCTGATTGTCATCGGTAAGGCTGTGTGCACTGCCCTGGCTGATAACAGCAAGCACTAGAAGTCGGCCATTATTGATGTGATGGGTGTAGTAGCAGAGGCTGGCAGCAGGGGGCGCTACAGCTATTGCTTCCAGGATTCTTATTACCTTGGATGATTATTAACCTCTCGTGTCCCTTGTATCCACAGCACGCAGGAACTTGAATGATGTATCTAAGCAGCCACGGTTGGACACGATGAACAATGTGGCCACAGCGCTGGTGTTTGTCACCGTCCTCATCAACATCTTCATCACAGCATTTGGCGTCCAGAAAACTGGTCTGTACCCCTCAAGGGGGCCACGAGAAGTGCACTGAGGTACAACCGGGTATCTAACATGTATCTAATCCCATTGTGTGTGCTACAGTCTGAGCTGTGTATCTAATCCCCTTGTTTTGGCTACAGTCCTAGCTGTGTATCTAATCCCCTCATGTGTGGGCTACAGCCTGAGCTGTGTATCTAATCCCCTCATGTGTGGGCTACAGCCTGAGCTGTGTATCTAATCCCCTCATGTGTGGGCTACAGCCTGAGCTGTGTATCTAATCCCCTCATGTGTGGGCTACAGTCTGAGCTGTGTATCTAATCCCCTCATGTGTGGGCTACAGTCTGAGCTGTGTATCTAATCCCCTCATGTGTGCTACAGTCTGAGCTGTGTATCTAATCCCCTCATGTGTGGGCTACAGTCTGAGCTGTGTATCTAATCCCCTTGTTTTGGCTACAGTCCTAGCTGTGTATCTAATCCCCTCATTTGTGCTACAGTCTGAGCTGTGTATCTAATCCTCCTGTGTGGGCTACAGTCTCAGCTGTGTATCTAATCCCCTCATGTGTGGGCTACAGCCTGAGCTGTGTATCTAATCCCCTCATGTGTGGGCTACAGTCTGAGCTGTGTATCTAATCCCCTCATGTGTGGGCTACAGTGTTAAGGAGGTCGCACTGGTTTCGGACGCCATCTTGACTTCTGTCCGCCATCTTAGATACAGCGGCCATGTTCCCTGACCATTGTCAAGTTAATGTCATGATTCAAACTTCATTTTATGTAACCTGTTTACTGGCCTGTCAGCTAATACCCTGTGACATGTAATGAGCAGCCAGTCTGTCCTGGATGCTGGATGATACTAGGATTCTGGAGCCACTTATCATCTCCTTCTCAGCATTAGTATAAACAATATCTGTGTACAAGGTCTCTGAGAACTGAGCACAATTAATTCACTTTTTTCCCAGAATGTGCTGATGTCCAATAGCTTTGCTGTATACTATTCACACCCCTTTGATGACTCTTCTGTCTGATATATATTATGCATTTTGATTATTAAAGGGGAAGATCTTGACTAAGAGAATTGACATGTCTTGGTCTCTATGTTCAATCATGAAAGGGTTAATTAGGACTCACCTTACAAAAGTCAAGAGGGCTGTTGGGGCCCTGCATAAAAATCCCTAACAACAGTCTGAGCCGTGTATCTAATCCCCTCATGTGTGGGCTACAGTCTGAGCGGTGTATCTAATCCCCTCATGTGTGGGCTACAGTCTGAGCTGTGTATCTAATCCCTTCATGTGTGGGCTACAGTCTGAGCTGTGTATCTAATCACCTCATGTGTGGGCTACAGTCTGAGCTGTGTATCTAATCCCCTCATGTGTGGGCTACAGTCTGAGCTGTGTATCTAATCACCTCATGTGTGGGCTACAGTCTGAGCTGTGTATCTAATCCCCTCATGTGTGGGCTACAGTCTGAGCGGTGTATCTAATCCCCTCATGTGTGGGCTACAGTCTGAGCGGTGTATCTAATCCCCTCATGTGTGGGCTACAGTCTGAGCTGTGTATCTAATCCCCTCATGTGTGGGCTACAGTCTGAGCGGTGTATCTAATCCCCTCATGTGTGGGCTACAGTCTGAGCGGTGTATCTAATCCCCTCATGTGTGGGCTACAGTCTGAGCGGTGTATCTAATCCCCTCATGTGTGGGCTACAGTCTGAGCGGTGTATCTAATCCCCTCATGTGTGGGCTACAGTCTGAGCTGTGTATCTAATCCCCTCATGTGTGGGCTACAGTCTGAGCGGTGTATCTAATCCCCTCATGTGTGGGCTACAGTCTGAGACGTGTATCTAATCCCCTCATGTGTGGGCTACAGTATGAGCTGTGTATCTAGTCCCCTCATGTGTGGGCTACAGTCTGAGCTGTGTATCTAATCCCCTCATGTGTGGGCTACAGTCTGAGCCGTGTATCTAATCCCCTCATGTGTGGGCTACAGTATGAGCCGTGTATCTAATCACCTCATGTGTGGGCTACAGTCTGAGCTGTGTATCTAATCCCCTCATGTGTGGGCTACAGTCTGAGCGGTGTATCTAATCCCCTCATGTGTGGGCTACAGTCTGAGCCGTGTATCTAGTCCCCTCATGTGTGGGCTACAGTCTGAGCGGTGTATCTAATCCCCTGTGTGCTACTGTCGGTGTATCTAATCCTGTTCCCTCTTGTATTACAGGTGTACCGCGGTGAGGACGTCTCTATCTTGTGTCTCTGGATTACACCAGCGCTAGGCCTCATAGATGCAGGAACCAATCACAGCACAGCTTTCATTTCTTCCACTGCCCTCGCTGTATGAGAGCTGCTGTGTGATTGGTTGTCAGGGATCAGTGAGGCCTATCTATTATATATACATTTTCCTGAATATTAATCATCTCATCAGTCATTAGAGTCCAGTTTTTGCTTCTTTTTACATTATTTGCACATTATTATAATTTATTTCCTTCTCCTCTAATGTCTGGTCGCCCTTATTTGACATGTAAATACAAATCCTCATTATTACTTGTCCCATGGGGTTTTTTTCAGGGCCGAGTTAATAACAATATGGACACAACACAACTAACACTTACTCATGGCCAGACCACACTAGATAATGTACAGAGCCGCACAGGCGGAGTAACATGTATAGACCAGTCTCTACGGCTCAGACTATAGATACGGTGAGTGATATATCTCCACACCCCGGCAGAGGATCACCACATCACGTCTATAATCCTCCACATGTGACATTATAAACACCTCCACCCCACACACATAAACCCGCTATAATGCACTGGTGCGGGGGAGGGGAATCTGTGCAATAATTTTACATATAGTAAAAACATTTTATTATAAAACTTGTACAATCTTTATCTGACCCTCTGAATCCAATGGAAAGTTATTTTTCGGCATAAAAACCACAAACAACATGGCGGTGGCCGTCCAATAACCCAACCTGACTACTGGTCATATGGGCTGAGGTATATAATCCACGTCTACCCTCCTCTATGTAATATAATTTATTCATATATAATCTTTACACTACGAAGTGAGAAAAACATGGCTGCCCTCCTTTAGAAACAGCGCCCCCCCTTGTCTCTAGGTCACCTCTTGTATTGCAGCTCCTCAGTATTTGAGTGAATGGGATAGATCTACAATACTAGACGCCTATGGACAAGTCTCTTTTCATACAACCCCTTTAAATATCCCACCTGCTGCATCTTCTGTGACATTATTGCTATTTTCCGTCACAGCTTCAGATGCCTGCGTCTAGTCCGGCTCAGTTCACATTACAAACTAGATAAATAAAAGAAAATAAGGAACCACTGCTAACCAGTAGGGGGAGCTAGTTGTTATGTCACTGTAATAGCTGCATTTTTCTACATAATCTGCTATGGTGGGTGGAGTAAGTAACCGATATACAACACACATGAGCTCCTGCTGTTCTATTACCAAACAGAAGGGGGCGCTATTCTAAGGTCAGGGTGAAATAATCCTTGTAAAACTCCATGAATCCGCTAAGGCACTTAATCGGACTCGACAAACCCGTGTGCCGACCTGCTCCACCATATTGTTCTGATCATAGCCCTGTCATCTAGAAGGTTCTTACACCATAAGGTGTATCTGACTGTTACCCCCTAAGGGCAAATGTATGAACAGGTGGGATCCTGCCACCACCATGTTGGGTGCCCGGGTATCCTCCATATTTGCTCTCAGTCACGTTCTGATGTCCTGCGGTGCGTTTGCGGCTGTCCGGCGGTTCCACATGCCGCGCTTGGAGTGAAAATAATGATAAAAGTTTCTAACTGCTAATCGTTCCACCTCCAGGCCGGCATGGAGAATCCTAAAGGAATATAATAAAATTGTCTTGTTATCTGATATAATCTGTAAAGTGAAGAAACATAAGCAAATCTGAGCAATTTCCATTGGTGAGTGAATTGTTTCATTGGGAAAGTTGATTCTTTATCTCTGTGATGCTCCTCTGGGGCGTTAACTTCTTAGTATACGCCCCCCCCCTGGCCCCACCTCTGCCTATCATAATTTAAAGTTCTGATTAACACTCACCTGTCCAGTAATTCCCAGTCTTCTCCTCCCCATCTTTCTCCAAATTCTTCCGTATTCATTCCTCCGATACGATCCAGGTCTGACTTGTAAATTCCCAGCAGGCCGAATCCGTTCACTTCCCAATAACCTGCAGAACATCATCTCTGGATTAGTTTCCCCTTCCATCCTGAATAGAACAGTCCATAGGCGGGGTGACGGACAGAACATGATAAAGCAAGATCTCACCGTCCGGCCAGCGAGGAGACGCTCCACAGTTCAGCCTCATTACTATGGGGGCGAACACCATCTTACCCTCCACCGTGTGGGTCCGCACCGAGTCGATGACTGACGGAGGAAAGTGCATGTGGAGGTCACAGAGGAAGAGGATACTATGAGGGTTCTGGAGAGGACAGTATGGGGTTAATAATGTAGAATAAAGTCCTGATGACATAATTAACAAGGACCATGACTGACCAAGACTTACCTTCACCAGATCTATCCCGGCCTGGAGACCTGCCGAACGCTCAAAGTTTCCTTCCAGTTGAGCAAAATGGTATCTACAGATAGAAAATTCAGTATACAGAAGAGCGCCCCCTTATGGCTACAACCCCATCACATACTTTTATGGCAGTGTTAAAGGTGATGTTACCTGGGTAACCGTGACCGTTTTAGTGCCTCCCGCACATCCAGGTCAGTGCTGCTGAAGTCCACAATGATGACGGTGAAATTGGGGTCTTCTGTGGCCTGGTGCAAGGACTCCATGTCCCAGATGAACTTCTGCACCCAGCGAGCTTGGTTTTTCACTATGAACAGAATTGGAAATGTTCTATCTGATGTCTTGTCCCACTCTTGCCTCTGATACTTCCCACCACTTACCTGGTACGATGAAGTAGACCATAGCCCGGGGGTTCCAAACCACGCCAGTAGGCCAGCACAGATCCACCTGCTTCTCATCCCCCATCAGCCTCCGACGTGGACCCCACATCTTCCTCCTCATGTCCCTCTCCTGATCCCGCACTTCCTCATTCAGTCCAGTCCAACTGGGGGCGAAGACGTAATGTGCAAATCTCACAAGACGGTTGAACTTGTCCCGAAGCTCCAAGTCCAGGAAGTACCGACTCCCCCGCACGTAGTCCAGGTGCTTCTCAATATTAACAATCCTCTGGAGCTTGAACATCCTGCGATTAAGAACAAGGTGTCCGTATAAGGAAGACAAACCTCTCTCCTGAAATACTCTGTTCTGCCGAGAACCTATCTTCCAATAAGAAACTAGTTCCCATTGTCTAAGCCCACGTAGACTAGATGTAAAGATCTCTCCTCATGGCTATAATCGAGGTTCTCATGTTCTAGATATAGAGTTGGTGCGTGTTGGTCAAAGTTCTCATCAGTATACACTGTGCTGGCTTTGGTTCTCATGTTCTAGATCTATAGATTCTGAAAGCTTTACTGGCTAAAGTTTAGCTTCTTCTATTCTAGATTGCTTGTTATGGTCTTCATGATCTGATTCCCATGACCATGGCTCTTGGTTCCCAAGTTCTACATATCTAGATGAGTTCCTGTGATCATGCGTCTCATCTTCTAGATATAATGATGGGTACTTCTGGTTCTCATGGTCTAGATATACGGTTCAGAGCTTGAGATCATGTCGATATACTGCCTCGAATTGACCCTACGTGTCTACTGTCTTGGTTCTTGTATTACGGAAATATAGATGGGTTCATACGATCATGATGTTGGTTCTTCGGATCTAGATGTACAGATTGGTACCCATGACCATATCTAGATTAGTTCCTGTGTCTCATGTTCTAGATTAAAATAGTGATACTTATGGGATTAGTTTTCATGTTCTCAATCTTCAGATCTTTAGATTTGTTCTTTTGGTCTTGTTTCTCAAGGTCCTACATGTTTATGTTGAAGAACCAACTGACCTCCTTTCCTATGACTACATCCTGGCCACATGCTACGATTTCTACCCTCCTGATAAAATAGCCCTATATTGCAGAGTTTTCATTGGTGACTTGCCCCATGTTCTTACCCTCGATGCCATTGGTTGAGCTTCTTCATGAAGGATCCAACTATACTCAAGGCTTCACTTTCCTTAAGCCGGAGATTCCCAGACGTATTGCACTGTAGATCAATGTAGTCTGACCGAAGAATGTGGAAATCTGTTTCACTAACATGGAAAGTCCGATTCCAAAACACAGGTTCCTCAAAAACAAAGGGGTATTCCATTTCCTCTTCTTCCTCATCCACTTCCTCCTCTTCCCTGTAAGGCCGACCTTCCTCCTCCTGACCATCTCTGATATCATTGTCTGGATTGTCCTCTATGTACTTGTCACTGTTGGGTTGTGGGACTTCGTTATCCTCCACTGCAGCATCTTTGTTGTCTTCTTCCATTTTGGGCGGAGCTTGTTGTTGGGTTGGTTCTATGTCTTGGTTTCTCAGATAAAGTTCATTGTTTTCCGCCGTTGTCATATGACCATATTTACGTCTTTGAAGAACATCTGGACTTACTACATGTTGTTCTGTTCTTCTCTCAATTTGTTCAAGGTCTTGGCTTTTTTCTAGATTTTCTTCTAGACCCATCTTCTGACCTTCAGGTTTTCTTTCCTTGTGATCTCCATCTCCTTGATTCTTCGTTCTTTGAAGACCTGATCTGGTCCACCCAACGTCTGGACCCTCTAGACTTACATTTTTCTCAAGTTGAGGTCTCCAAAGTGTTGCGTTTTCACCAGGTCTATGACGTACTTGAGATTCTGGAGGTACTGATTGATTTTGTCCTGGCTTTGGTTCCATCCAGGAGTTATCACCCACGACATTGTTCTTCACCCTACTTCCATGTTGTCCCAAGTTCTGATTTATCTGAGAATCTGGTGTAGTGTAGTTTTCTGGTCTCGCAGTCCCTTCATGTATCTTCAGAGAAGCTCTGTTTTCCTCAACCCTCTTAGGTCTCTGTATTCTGTCTTGGACTGTCCTTCCTTCATAACGACCTTGCCCAAGTGTACCTTCTGCTCTACGTCTAGGCTTTAACTTTCCCCCATGTAGAGGCTCTTTAGTGTTGATCTCATCAGGTTCTTGATCCTTCCCCTCAAAGTCCCCCTTCCTGTGATCGACCTTCTCCGGATCCCGCATCTCAAGTAGGTTTGGGTCTTGTGGAACATTCTTCTGTCTACGTTGAACCTTTGAATTTTTGCTCTTTCTTTGCCGACCTTGGATTCGTCTTTCTCTGTTTCTCGAGAGTCTTGTCCCACCTTTCTCCACTTCAGTTTGAATCTGGCCATGGGTCACCAAGGCCGTATGTGGGAGGTAGGTTCTCTTCTTCTTTCGAGGCCTAGAGGCAAAGTGTGTTTTGTGGGTCTCCTGTTCAGGTTTGGATGTCTGGCTGATATAGTAAGTGATTCTTTTTGGGTCCGAGTCTTTTTTGACAATTTTCATGTCAATGTTTCCCTGCCCTCTCCTCCGGTGGAAAGTCCTCGTGGGACCTGGTGGTTGGTCTTCAAGTTCTACCAAGAACAGTTTCCTCTGCCTGATCATTTCATCTTCATTTGGTTCTTCCTCTTCTTCGTCAACAAACTCATCCTCGTTGTCTTCATACTGGATATCGGAAGGGTTGTAGTCCTCCGGCCACCCTGTCACATGAAGAGAAGAGGTGACATGGACATTTCATGATACGATGGAGGCTGGGACATCTACTGACTTCAATTTCACACCTTAATACGGTCCCTTAAGGGGCATCTACCACCAGGATGAAGGACTGTATGCAAATGAGCCAAAGGGGCTCCAGGCTCCATATGTGTTCATGGAGCCTGGAGCCCCTCAGGCTCATTTGCATACAGTCTTTCATCCTGGTAGAGCAATATTATATAAAATGGATCTGAATTCTGAAATCAAAGCAGCGCAGAGTATTACCGGGGTGGTCCGCAGGTCCAGGCTGTGTCCGGTCCACCTTCATATATTTATTATACTTCAGCCTATGGGAGAAGACATAAATCATCAGCACTGATTTGACAATTTAGGAGTCCAGAGGGTGTGGTCAGCTCCAGAAGCCCCTCCCCCTGCCCTGTGTGGATACCTGTCTCTGTAGTGCCGGGTCTCCTGGTACATGCACTCATTGTCCTTCTCCATGTGAGTGAGACGCGTGTAGTCGTTGGGGTACATGTATGTGAGGCGGACCTGGGGGAAGGGGAGCGCGTTATACTCACATTGATAGATGGGATACCTGCCCCCTCCCCCTTCATGCCACCCCCTACTTACAAACTGCAGGCCCTGGTATCGCTGCAGGGGGTATCCCTCCACCAGGTAGCTGGGCTTATAGCTGCAGCTGGGCAGAGCTGCCTGCACCCGGTTCAGAGGCAGAAGATGGACTGCAACATAGCAAGATTCACAGGATGAGATAGTGCTCACACTGCTGTGCTCTTAGCTCTGTGCTCAGAGCCATAGCCCCTACTATGGGCTCTGAGTAGAAACTGTACAGTAGTGGTCAAACAGAAGGCAACAGGTTTAACTAAGAGCAGAGAGTCGTGACTGTGGAGCAGCGCTAAGGGTACAGCAGTGTGAGCACACAATCACTAACACACTATCATACAAATCCATCACAGTCCTGCTGCTACTAACAACATACACACAAGTCTGATTACACATCTCTGCAGGGACAATACATAACACTGGCTGCAGAGAGCACAGAGCACAGCAGGGTGAGGTCTGATTATACATCTCTCCAGGGACTATACATAACACTGGCTGCAGAGAGCACAGAGCACAGCAGTGTGAGGTCTGATTACACATCTCTCCAGGGACAGTACATAATACTGGCTGCAGAGAGCACAGAGCCCAGCAGTGTGAGGTCTGATTACACATCTCTCCAGGGACAATACATAACACTGGCTGCAGAGAGCACAGAGCACAGCAGTGTGAGGTCTGATTACACATCTCTCCAGGGACAGTACATAACACTGGCTGCAGAGAGCACAGAGCACAGCAGTGTGAGGTCTGATTACACATCTCTCCAGGGACAATACATAACACTGGCAGCAGAGAGCACAGAGCACAGCAGTGTGAGGTCTGATTACACATCTCTCCAGGGACAATACATAACACTGGCTGCAGAGAGCACAGAGCACAGCAGTGTGAGGTCTGATTACACATCTCTCCAGGGACAATACCTAACACTGGCTGCAGAGAGCACAGAGCACAGCAGTATGAGGTCTGATTACACATCTCTCCAGGGACAATGCATAACACTGGCAGCAGAGAGCACAGAGCACAGCAGTGTGAGGTCTGATTACACATCTCTCCAGGGACAATACATAACACAGGCTGCAGAGAGCACAGAGCACAGCAGTGTGAGGTATGATTACACATCTCTCCAGGGACAATACATAAAACTGGCTGCACAGAGCACAGCAGTGTGAGGTCTGATTACACATCTCTCCAGGGACAATACATAAAACTGGCTGCACAGAGCACAGCAGTGTGAGGACCCCTCCCAGGTAAATCCTAGAATATAAATACATATATCACAGTCCTGCTGCTACTAATAACATACACAAAGGTCTAATGGAGTGTGTATGGTCGCACCTGCTGATGGTTTCCCAGTCTATGAGATGAGTATTGGGTGGTCGAGTCTGATACACTGTAACAAACTATCAGCATCGGGCCAACATTTGTAATGTTGATGTATTCAGCTCATAGGGGATTCTCTAGATTGGAAACAATTGTAACAGACCCTCAGCTGTGAGATATAATAGGATTAGCATTATTATGTGGCACCTCTATAGCCGCTGTCCCTGGGGTCGTCCCTCAGCATGTCCGCCGGGTGTAGCTTGTGCCCCTCCTGGTGGTGACTGGCTGCACTCAGGGGTATCAGCGACGTATTCCCCAGGGGAAGGGCTCCATCATCTGCACATAAAAAGGAACACAGGGTGTGGCCAGGGGTGCAGGGGCGGGGCTTGTGTACAGGGGGTGTGGCATCACATATAGCATTACACAGTACACAGGAAAACCTACCTGAGAACAGAGACAGGAACTGCGAGTCTATCAGTGTGAACTGAGCTCCAACCATAGCCTGACGCCACTGCCGGGAGAGGGCAAGATCAATCACCATATAGCATCATATACCCAGGTTATACCAGCTGTACATGTATCACTATATACAGGAGATCCCCAGGTTATACCAACTCTACGTGTATCACTATATACAGGAGATGCCCAGGTTATACCGGCTGTACATATATCATTATATACAGGAGATCCCCAGGTTATACCGGCTGTACATATATCATTATATACAGGAGATCCCCAGGTTATACCGGCTGTACATATATCATTATATACAGGAGATCCCCAGGTTATACCGGCTGTACATATATCATTATATACAGGGGATCCCCAGGTTATACCGGCTGTACATATATCATTATATACAGGAGATCCCCAGGTTATACCGGCTGTACATATATCATTATATACAGGAGATCCCCAGGTTATACCGGCTGTACATATATCATTATATACAGGAGATCCCCAGGTTATACCGGCTGTACATATATCATTATATACAGGAGATCCCCAGGTTATACCAGCTGTACATATATCATTATATACAGGAGATCCCCGGGTTATACCAGCTGTACATATATCATTATACACAGGAGATCCCCGGGTTATACCGGCTGTACATATATCATTATATACAGGAGATCCCCAGGTTATACCGGCTGTACATATATCATTATATACAGGAGATCCCAGGTTATAGCAGCTATACATATATCATTATATACAGGAGATCCCCAGGTTATACCGGCTGTACATATATCATTATATACAGGAGATCCCCAGGTTATACCAGCTGTACATATATCATTATATACAGGAGATCCCCAGGTTATACCGGCTGTACATATATCATTATATACAGGAGATCCCCAGGTTATACCGGCTGTACATATATCATTATATACAGGAGATCCCCAGGTTATACCGGCTGTACATATATCATTATATACAGGAGACCCCCAGGTTATACCGGCTGTACATATATCATTATATACAGGAGATCCCCAGGTTATACCGGCTGTACATATATCATTATATACAGGAGGTCCCCAGGTTATACCGGCTGTACATGTATCACTATATACAGGAGATCCCCAGGTTATACCGGCTGTACATATATCACTATATACAGGAGATCCCCAGGTTATACCGGCTGTACATATATCATTATATACAGGAGATTCCCAGGTTATAGCAGCTGTACATATATCATTATATACAGGAGATCCCCAGGTTATACCGGCTGTACATATATCACTATATACAGGAGATCCCCAGGTTATAGCGGCTGTACATATATCATTATATACAGGAGATCCCCAGGTTATACCGGCTGTACATGTATCATTATATAATAATAATTCTTTATTTATATAGCGCACACAGATTACGCAGCGCTGCACAAGCATGTCAAATTGGTCCCTGTCCCCAAGGGGCTCACAATCTAAACAACCTAACAGTATGTTTTGAAGTGTGGGAGGAAACCGGAGTACCCGGAGGAAACCCACGCAAACACGGAGAGAACATACAAACTCTTTGCAGATGTTGACCTGGGTGGGATTCGAACCCAGGACCCCAGTGCTGCAAGGCAGATGTGCTACTCACTCAGCCACCGTGCCGCCCTACTATACAGGAGATCCCCAGGTTATACCAGCTCTACGTGTATCACTATATACAGGAGATGCCCAGGTTATACCGGCTGTACATATATCATTATATACAGGAGATCCCCAGGTTATACCGGCTGTACATATATCATTATATACAGGAGATCCCCAGGTTATACCGGCTGTACATATATCACTATATACAGGAGATCCCCAGGTTATACCGGCTGTACATATATCATTATATACAGGAGATCCCCAGGTTATACCGGCTGTACATATATCATTATATACAGGAGATCCCCAGGTTATACCAGCTGTACATATATCATTATATACAGGAGATCCCCAGGTTATACCAGCTGTACATATATCATTATATACAGGAGATCCCCAGGTTATACCGGCTGTACATATATCATTATATACAGGAGATCCCCAGGTTATACCGGCTGTACATATATCATTATATACAGGAGATCCCCAGGTTATACCGGCTGTACATATATCATTATATACAGGAGATCCCCAGGTTATACCGGCTGTACATATATCATTATATACAGGAGATCCCCTGGTTATACCGGCTGTACATATATCACTATATACAGGAGATCCCCAGGTTATACCGGCTGTACATATATCATTATATACAGGAGATACCCAGGTTATACCAGCTGTACATATATCATCATATACAGGAGATCCCCAGGTTATACCAGCCGTACAGATATCATTATATACAGGAGATCCCCAGGTTATACCAGCTGTACATATATCATTATATACAGGGGATCCCCAGGTTATACCGGCTGTACATATATCATTATATACAGGACATCCCCAGGTTATACCGGCTGTACATATATCATTATATACAGGAGATCCCCAGGTTATACCAGCTGTACATATATCATTATATACAGGAGATCCCCAGGTTATACCAGCTGTACATATATCATTATATACAGGAGATCCCCAGGTTATACCGGCTGTGCATATATCATTATATAAAGGAGATCCCCAGGTTATACCGGCTGTACATATATCATTATATACAGGAGATCCCCAGGTTATACCGGCTGTACATATATCATTATATACAGGAGATCCCCAGGTTATACCGGCTGTACATCTATCATTATATACAGGAGATCCCCAGGTTATACCGGCTGTACATATATCATTATATACAGGGGATCCCCAGGTTATACCAGCTGTACATATATCATTATATACAGGGGATCCCCAGGTTATACCAGCTGTACATATATCATTATATACAGGAGATCCCCAGGTTATACCGGCTGTACATATATCATTATATACAGGAGATCCCCAGGTTATACCGGCTGTACATATATCATTATATACAGGGAGATCCCCAGGTTATACCGGCTGTACATATATCATTATATACAGGAGATCCCCAGGTTATACCGGCTGTACATAAATCACTATATACAGGGAGATCCCCAGGTTATACCGGCTGTACATATATCATTATATACAGGAGATCCCCAGGTTATACCGGCTGTACATATATCATTATATATAGGAGATCCCCAGGTTATACAGGCTGTACATATATCATTATATACAGGAGATCCCCAGGTTATACCGGCTGTACATATATCATTATATACAGGAGATCCCCAGGTTATACCGGCTGTACATATATCATTATATACAGGAGATCCCCAGGTTATACCGGCTGTACATATATCATTATATACAGGAGATCCCCAGGTTATACCGGCTGTACATATATCATTATATACAGGAGATCCCCAGGTTATACCGGCTGTACATATATCATTATATACAGGAGATCCACAGGTTATACCGGCTGTACATATATCATTATATACAGGAGATCCCCAGGTTATACCGGCTGTACATATATCATTATATACAGGGGATCCCCAGGTTATACCGGATGTACATATATCATTATATACAGGAGATCCCCAGGTTATACCGGCTGTACATATATCACTATATACAGGAGATCCCCAGGTTATACCAGCTGTACATGTATCACTATATACAGGAGATCCCCAGGTACTACCAGCTGTACATATATCATTATATACAGGAGATCCCCAGGTTATACCGGCTGTACATATATCATTATATACAGGAGATCCCCAGGTTATACCAGCTGTACATATATCATTATATACAGGGGATCCCCAGGTTATACCGGCTGTACATATATCATTATATACAGGAGATCCCCAGGTTATACCGGCTGTACATATATCATTATATACAGGAGATCCCCAGGTTATACCAGCTGTACATATATCATTATATACAGGAGATCCCCAGGTTATAGCGGCTGTACATATATCATTATATACAGGAGATCCCCAGGTTATACCAGCTGTACATATATCATTATATAAAGGGGATCCCCAGGTTATACCGGCTGTACATATATCATTATATACAGGAGATCCCCAGGTTATACCGGCTGTACATATATCACTATATACAGGAGATCCCCAGGTTATACCGGCTGTACATATATCATTATATACAGGAGATCCCCAGGTTATACCAGCTGTACATATATCATTATATACAGGAGATCCCCAGGTTATACCAGCTGTACATATATCATTATATACAGGAGATCCCCAGGTTATACCAGCTGTACATATATCATTATATACAGGAGATCCCCAGGTTATACCGGCTGTACATATATCATTATATACAGGAGATCCCCAGGTTATACCGGCTGTACATATATCATTATATACAGGAGATCCCCTGGTTATACCGGCTGTACATATATCACTATATACAGGAGATCCCCAGGTTATACCGGCTGTACATATATCATTATATACAGGAGATACCCAGGTTATACCAGCTGTACATATATCATCATATACAGGAGATCCCCAGGTTATTCCAGCCGTACAGATATCATTATATACAGGAGATCCCCAGGTTATACCAGCTGTACATATATCATTATATACAGGGGATCCCCAGGTTATACCAGCTGTACATTTATCATTATATACAGGAGATCCCCAGGTTATACCGGCTGTACATATATCATTATATACAGGACATCCCCAGGTTATACCGGCTGTACATATATCATTATATACAGGAGATCCCCAGGTTATACCAGCTGTACATATATCATTATATACAGGAGATCCCCAGGTTATACCAGTTGTACATATATCATTATATACAGGAGATCCCCAGGTTATACCGGCTGTGCATATATCATTATATACAGGAGATCCCCAGGTTATACCGGCTGTACATATATCATTATATACAGGAGATCCCCAGGTTATACCGGCTGTACATATATCATTATATACAGGAGATCCCCAGGTTATACCGGCTGTACATCTATCATTATATACAGGAGATCCCCAGGTTATACCGGCTGTACATATATCATTATATACAGGGGATCCCCAGGTTATACCAGCTGTACATATATCATTATATACAGGAGATCCCCAGGTTATACCGGCTGTACATATATCATTATATACAGGAGATCCCCAGGTTATACCGGCTGTACATAAATCACTATATACAGGGAGATCCCCAGGTTATACCGGCTGTACATATATCATTATATACAGGAGATCCCCAGGTTATACCGGCTGTACATATATCATTATATACAGGAGATCCCCAGGTTATACAGGCTGTACATATATCATTATATACAGGAGATCCCCAGGTTATACCAGCTGTACATATATCATTATATACAGGAGATCCCCAGGTTATACCGGCTGTACATATATCATTATATACAGGAGATCCACAGGTTATACCGGCTGTACATATATCATTATATACAGGGGATCCCCAGGTTATACCGGATGTACATATATCATTATATACAGGAGATCCCCAGGTTATACCGGCTGTACATATATCATTATATACAGGAGATCTCCAGGTTATACCGGCTGTACATATATCATTATATACAGGAGATCCCCAGGTTATACCGGCTGTACATATATCATTATATACAGGAGATCCCCAGGTTATACCGGCTGTACATATATCATTATATACAGGAGATCCCCAGGTTATACCGGCTGTACATATATCATTATATACAGGAGATCCCCAGGTTATACCGGCTGTACATATATCATTATATACAGGAGATCCCCAGGTTATACCGGCTGTACATATATCATTATATACAGGAGATCCCCAGGTTATACCGGCTGTACATATATCACTATATACAGGAGATCCCCAGGTTATACCGGCTGTACATATATCATTATATACAGGAGATCCCCAGGTTATACCGGCTGTACATATATCATTATATACAGGAGATCCCCAGGTTATACCGGCTGTACATATATCATTATATACAGGAGATCCCCAGGTTATACCAGCTGTACATATATCATTATATACAGGAGATCCCCAGGTTATACCGGCTGTACATATATCATTATATACAGGAGATCCCCAGGTTATACCGGCTGTACATATATCATTATATACAGGAGATCCCCAGGTTATACCGGCTGTACATATATCATTATATACAGGAGATACCCAGGTTATACCAACTGTACATATATCATTATATACAGGAGATCCCCAGGTTATACCGGCTGTACATATATCATTATATACAGGAGATCCCCAGGTTATACCGGCTGTACATATATCATTATATACAGGAGATCCCCAGGTTATACCGGCTGTACATATATCATTATATACAGGAGATCCCCAGGTTATACCAGCTGTACATATATCACTATATAAAGGAGATCCCCAGGTTATACCAGCTGTACATTTATCATTATATACAGGAGATCCCCAGGTTATACCGGCTGTACATATATCATTATATACAGGAGATCCCCAGGTTATACCGGCTGTACATATATCATTATATACAGGAGATCCCCAGGTTATACCGGCTGTACATATATCATTATATACAGGAGATCCCCAGGTTATACCGGCTGTACATATATCATTATATACAGGAGATCCCCAGGTTATAGCGGCTGTACATATATCATTATATACAGGAGATCCCCAGGTTATACCAGCTGTACATATATCATTATATACAGGAGATCCCCAGGTTATACCGGCTGTACATATATCATTATATACAGGAGATCCCCAGGTTATACCAGCTATACATATATCATTATATACAGGAGATCCCCAGGTTATACCGGCTGTACATATATCATTATATACAGGAGATCCCCAGGTTATAGCGGCTGTACATATATCATTATATACAGGAGATCCCCAGGTTATACCAGCTGTACATATATCATTATATACAGGAGATCCCCAGGTTATACCGGCTGTACATATATCATTATATACAGGAGATCCCCAGGTTATACCAGCTATACATATATCATGATATACAGGAGATCCCCAGGTTATACCGGCTGTACATATATCATTATATACAGGAGATCCCCAGGTTATACCGGCTGTACATATATCATTGTATACCGGAGATCCCCAGGTTATACCGGCTGTACATATATCATTATATACAGGAGATCCCCAGGTTATACCGGCTGTACATATATCATTGTATACAGGAGATCCCCGGGTTATACCAGCTGTACATATATCATTATATACAGGAGACCCCAGGTTATACCGGCTGTACATATATCATTGTATACAGGGAGATGTATATGTTACTGTACTTACCGCCAGCTCCACGTGGTCTGTCCCTGTATCATCCTGTTTGTGTAAAAGTTCAAAGTAATATCTCTTGGAGGCCGACAACCTGCAGCACAAGGAGACAGACGTGTGAGGTGCTGCAGATATCCTCCATGACACTGCTATGTAGCTCTTCCTACCAGATGCACAGTACCGCGTGGGCGGGGTCAGTGCTCATGATCGTTAGGTGGGGGCGGGGACTGTTTTCTCCACACCTATGCGGAGCTCCTATAGTAGAAGGATGGAGATATTTGAAGTCCAGAGCCCAAGAAGGGAGATGTTATCAACCAAATCTCTTAAGGGGCTCATCTGCCACATGATAAGGGTCGGCATGAGGTAGGTGGGAGCAGTTACCTGGTCTGTTCTTGTGTGTTACCTGACTGCTGTAGAGATCTGATCTTGAAATTTCCCATACTCCCCCGGGGCAGTCCATTGCTTCCCTGCCTACAGAACAGAAGAGTTTATACATTCCCCTTTAAGTGTCCCCTTTATTAGATACAACCTCTATATTACACGGCTACATACCGGCCCTACTCTACACAGGAGACGCAGCTTTGCCACCGATTGGTCGTCACTCAGCCAGAACTCAGAGTTGTCATCGGAGGACACCGCAAACTCGAAATCACCTGAGGAGAAGTACAGGTTAGTGACTCCAGGGGGCGCTCATGCATCATAACTGATCACTCTAGGGGTGCACTTACCATCTGTAGGTGGGTGGAGGTACCCGAAGAGGCGGAGCCCATAGTTGGTCCACTGTGGAGTGATTGCCAGCTTACTGACTGTTGTGCGAATCTGCGGAAAACGGCAAAAATTGCAAAAATTTCGAGTAATCTCAATCAAGCACCGATACTATGAACACATAGGACTGAAGCGCGTCGGTCCAATCATCAGCGTGTATTGTAGATATTACTAACACATTTCACCTCAATATTTACTCATCACCGTGTGAATAATTTTCCATAAACGTGACTGATGCATTTCGGGTCAAAAAATTGCTAAAACTGTTTAAAGGGATCCCTTAAACAATACTGTGCTGACGCGTTTCGGTTCAAAAATTTGTACCCCTAGTTTCTACTTATTAAAGATATACCTAAAAACAGAGAGGGCATATTTCCGGTTTCTTCCATAAGCATCGCTCACGCGTTTCAGGTCCTAAGTGAAAAATTATTTTTGTCACTTAGGACCTGAAACGCGTGAGCTGCGCTTATGGAAGAAACCTGAAATATGCCCCCCTCTGTTTTTAGGTATATCTTTAATTTCTCTTTACGAAATTCCTACACATGAAACATATTTTGTAAAAAACTGAAAAAGCCCCTAAAAAACATAAGCGTGACTGACGCATTTCACGCAGGATTTTCTATCATCCGCTTTCAAACAGATCCGTAATTCACAAGTATTCTGACGCATTTCACCTCTAGGTTTTCTTCGCCATAACTCCTGTTAAACAGACATACTGACGCGTTTCAGGTTCAAAGGTTCTTCCTTTATACTGATGTCATTGGATCCCTAAAATCACAGTTCAGGTTTGCTACTTGCAGTAAAGTAGCATTTCTAACGCGTTTTAGGTGGAAGAACTGGAAATGTTCTATGTAAGAAACTTGCGATTCTACAGAAAAGTTTCCTGACGCGTTTTAACAATACTGAAATATCTCTACATACACAAGCCAGGCTCACGCGTTTCAGGTCAAAGATTCTTCTGCTTCAGTGAATCCCTGATAACACTGAGGTTTAAGTTTCTTACACGTGAAGCTCAGGCATGACGGACGCGCTTCATGTCAAATCATTGGTAACTTTTTGAGTCATAACAAATGATAATTTTTACAATTGATTTTCAAATGCAGATTCCTGACGCATTTCACACTTAATTCTCTTACCTAGAATCGTACAAAGTGTAAAATAGTGACTCATTTAGGTCAAGGATTCTCATGCCTAGTAAAGTGGATCCCAACACACCGCTACTGATGCATTTCAGATTTGAATAATCTTCTATGCAATTTACAATCATAACTGACGCGCTTTAGGTCAAGATGTGGGTAAATGTTTATTACAAATTGAAACAATATTTAGTGTAATATTCAGGGGTTAAATTTAATGCAATGTTAATCCTTTTGCATATCCCACAATTCTTGGAATGAATCCCTAAATACAGAAGCATGCCGACGCATTTCACAGCATCGACGCGTTTTAGGTCAAATCAAATGTCCAAAATTTTACTGCAAAACTGAGAATTCCTCCATTGGATTCCTGAATGTAGAGACATGGCTGACGCATTTCACAGCAAAAGATGTTTAACCAATAATCGTAACCATTTGTTAACTGTAGATTGAAAGCTGAGCCGACGCGTTTTAAGCTGAAGATTATTACAAATAAGGAACAAATACGCCCAAAACTCTAAATGTGGCAGAGATTTTCAGCCTCGGAAATCCAGGGATTCCATTCATATCACTTGTATCAACATAACAGAATAGGAACAATGTTCTCCAGGACTTCCATAGACGAAAAAGTAAAATCTTAGCTCCTTGTCCTGATCGTAGCAGCTCGAAACGCGTGGATCTGTCCTAATGGATGTGCATCACGTAATTGAACAAGCTTCAATAAGAACCAAGATTTTACTTTTGGTCTAAACAATTTCTGGAGAACATTGTTCCTGTTTTGTATCCATCCCCTCCTCTCTGTACATCCTTTATGGAGTCCAAGATCACATATAGATATGGTGACACAACAATCATATATCATATCTACATAATACACATCACAATAATAAGTCACCCCCAGCAATAAGGGAGTAACTCAATGTCAGGATTGACAGCCATTGTACCTGCACAGGGGAAGTCACCTGCATCATAATTACCCATTGTCCTCATTGTACAGGGAAAGGCATGAAAGTGATTTGTTACATCGTATCCGGCAACTGTAACCCCTTCCTGCCCAGTTCAGAGGAGGCAAACCAGACTGACCAGCAGTATTATAGTAGCTATATTCCTGTACATAGGGGGCAGTATTATAGTAGTTATATTCCTGTACATAGGGGGAGTATTATAGTAGTTATATTCCTGTACATAGGGGGCAGTATTATAGTAGTTATATTCTTGTACATAGGGGGCAGTATTATAGTAGTTATATTCCTGTACATAGGGGGCAGTATTATAGTAGTTATATTCCTGTACCTAGGGGGCAGTATTATAGTAGTTATATTCCTGTACATAGGGGGCAGTATTATAGTAGCTATATTCCTGTACACAGGGGGCAGTATTATAGTAGTTATATTCCTGTACATAGGGGGCAGTATTATAGTAGTTATATTCCTGTACATAGGGGGCAGTATTATAGTAGTTATATTCCTGTACATAGGGGGCAGTATTATAGTAGTTATATTCTTGTACATAGGAGGCAGTATTATAGTAGTTATATTCCTGTACATAGGGGGCAGTATTATAGTAGTTATATTCCTGTACATAGGGGGCAGTATTATAGTAGTTATATTCTTGTACATAGGGGGCAGTATTATAGTAGTTATATTCCTGTACATAGGGGGCAGTATTATAATAGTTATATTCCTGTACATAGGGGGCAGTATTATAGTAGTTATATTCCTGTACATAGGGGCAGTATTATAGTAGTTATATTCCTGTACATAGGGGGTAGTATTATAGTAGTTATATTCCTGTACATAGGGGGCAGTATTATAGTAGTTATATTCTTGTACATAGGGGTAGTATTATAGTAATTATATTCCTGTACATAGGGGCAGTATTATAGTAGTTATATTCCTGTACATAGGGGCAGTATTATAGTAGTTATATTCTAGTACATAGGAGGCAGTATTATAGTAGTTATATTCCTGTACATAGGGGGCAGTATTATAGTAGTTATATTCTTGTACATAGGGGGTAGTATTATAGTAGTTATATTCTTGTACATAGGGGGCAGTATTATAGTAGTTATATTCTTGTACATAGGGGGTAGTATTATAGTAGTTATATTCTTGTACATAGGGGGTAGTATTATAGTAGTTATATTCTTGTACATAGGGGGCAGTATTATAGTAGTTATATTCTTGTACATAGGGGGTAGTATTATAGTAGTTATATTCTTGTACATAGGGGGCAGTATTATAGTAGTTATATTCCTGTACATAGGGGGCAGTATTATAGTAGTTATATTCTTGTACATAGGGGGCAGTATTATAGTAGTTATATTCCTGTACATAGGGGGCAGTATTATAGTAGTTATATTCTTGTACATAGGGGGCAGTATTATAGTTGTTATATTCTTGTACATAGGGGGTAGTATTATAGTAGTTATATTCCTGTACATAGGGGGCAGTATTATAGTAGTTATATTCTTGTACATAGGGGTAGTATTATAGTAATTATATTCCTGTACATAGGGGGCAGTATTATAGTAGTTATATTCCTGTACATAGGGGGCAGTATTATAGTAGTTATATTCTTGTACATAGGGGGCAGTATTATAGTAGTTATATTGCTGTACATAGGGGGCAGTATTATAGTAGTTATATTCCTGTACATAGGAGGCAGTATTATAGTAGTTGTATTCCTGTACATAGGGGGCAGTATTATAGTAGTTATATTCCTGTACATAGGGGGCAGTATTATAGTAGTTATATTCCTGTACATAGGGGGCAGTATTATAGTAGTTATATTCCTGTACATAGGGAGCAGTATTATAGTAGTTATATTCTTGTACATAGGGGGCAGTATTATAGTAGTTATATTCCTGTACATAGGGGGCAGTATTATAGTAGTTATATTCCTGTACATAGGGGGCAGTATTTTAGTAGTTATTTTCCTGTACATAGAGGGCAGTATTATAGTAGTTATATTCCTGTACATAGGGGGCAGTATTATAGTAGTTATATTCTTGTACATAGGGGGCAGTATTATAGTAGTTATATTCCTGTACATAGGGGGCAGTATTATAGTAGTTATATTCCTGTACATAGGAGGCAGTATTATAGTAGTTGTATTCCTGTACATAGGGGGCAGTATTATAGTAGTTATATTCTTGTACATAGGGGGCAGTATTATAGTCGTTATATTCTTGTACATAGGGGGCAGTATTATAGTAGTTATATTCTTGTACATAGGGGGCAGTATTATAGTAGTTATATTCCTGTACATAGGGGGCAGTATTATTGTAGTTATATTCCTGTACATAGGGGGCAGTATTATAGTAGTTATATTCTTGTACATAGGGAGCAGTATTGTAGTAGTTATATTCCTGTACATAGGGGGCAGTATTATAGTAGTTATATTCTTGTACATAGGGGGCAGTATTATAGTAGTTATATTCTTGTACATAGGGGGCAGTATTATAGTAGTTATATTCTTGTACATAGGAGGCAGTATTATAGTAGTTATATTCCTGTACATAGGGGGCAGTATTATAGTAGTTATATTCCTGTACATAGGGGGCAGTATTATAGTAGATATATTCCTGTACATAGGGGCAGTATTATAGTAGTTATATTCCTGTACATAGGGGACAGTATTATAGTAGTTATATTCTTGTACATAGGGGGCAGTATTATAGTAGTTATATTCCTGTACATAGGGGGCAGTATGATAGTAGTTATATTCCTGTACATAGGGGGTAATATTATAGTAGTTATATCCCTGTACATAGGGGGCAGTATTATAGTAGTTATATTCCTGTACATAGGGGGCAGTATTATAGTAGTTATATTCCTGTACATAGGGGGCAGTATTATAGTAGTTATATTCCTGTACATAGGGGGCAGTATTATAGTAGTTATATTCCTGTACATAGGGGCAGTATTATAGTAGTTATATTCCTGTACATAGGGGGCAGTATTATAGTAGTTATATTCCTGTACATAGGGGGCAGTATTATAGTAGTTATATTCTTGTACATAGGGGGCAGTATTATAGTAGTTATATTCTTGTACATAGGGGGCAGTATTATAGTAGTTATATTCCTGTACATAGGGGGCAGTATTATAGTAGTTATATTCCTGTACATAGGGGCAGTATTATAGTAGTTATATTCCTGTACATAGGGGGCAGTATTATAGTAGTTATATTCCTGTACATAGGGGGCAGTATTATAGTAGTTATATTCTTGAACATAGGGGGAATTATTATAGTAGTTATATCCCTGTACATAGGGGGCAGTATTATAGTAGTTATATTCCTGTACATAGGGGGCAGTATTATAGTAGTTATATTCCTGTACATAGGGGACAGTATTATAGTAGTTATATTCCTGTACATAGGGGGCAGTATTATAGTAGTTATAGTCTTGTACATAGGGGGCAGTATTATAGTAGTTATATTCCTGTACATAGGGGGCAGTATTATAGTAGTTATATTCCTGTACATAGGGGGCAGTATTATAGTAGTTATATTCTTGTACATAGAGGGCAGTATTATAGTAGTTATATTCCTGTACATAGGGGGCAGTATTATAGTAGTTATATTCTTGTACATAGGGGGCAGTATTATAGTAGTTATATTCTTGTACCTAGGGGGCAGTATTATAGTAGTTATATTCTAGTACATAGGGGGCAGTATTATAGTAGTTATATTCTTGTACATAGGGGGCAGTATTATAGTAGTTATATTCTTGTACCTAGGGGGCAGTATTATAGTAGTTATATTCTTGTACCTAGGGGGCAGTATTATAGTAGTTATATTCCTGTACATAGGGGGCAGTATTATAGTAGTTATATTCCTGTACATAGGGGGCAGTATTATAGTAGTTATATTCCTGTACATAGGGGGCAGTATTATAGTAGTTATATTCCTGTACATAGGGGGCAGTATTATAGTAGTTATATTCCTGTACATAGGGGGCAGTATTATAGTAGTTATATTCTTGTACATAGGGGGTAGTATTATAGTAGTTATATTCTTGTACATAGGGGGCAGTATTATAGTAGTTATATTCTTGTACATAGGGGGCAGTATTATAGTAGTTATATTCCTGTACATAGGGGGCAGTATTATAGTAGTTATATTCCTGTACATAGGGGGCAGTATTATAGTAGATATATTCCTGTACATAGGGGCAGTATTATAGTAGTTATATTCCTGTACATAGGGGACAGTATTATAGTAGTTATATTCTTGTACATAGGGGGCAGTATTATAGTAGTTATATTCCTGTACATAGGGGGCAGTATTATAGTAGTTATTTCCTGATCGTCTCAGGGGCAGCACACACAAACGGGTTTTAGTCCTCTAGAACCAATCAGATAGAGACAGGTTACCAAGCAGTACACATGTATTCAATTAACTAGTTAAGGAGCCCTATAAGAGGGAGGAGGAACTAGGAGACAGTGTATTTTTTCTTTCTCTAGGTCAAAGATACAGACAGGACCTATGCTGCTGCTGTTCTTGTGTCCGCGCTGCACACAGTGGGGTGTCCCATGTTGCTCAGACGCGATGGTGTACTGAGACGGCCACTGTTTCAGCAGCCTAAACATGGGCAGTGTTGAGCCTCGGTACACGCCTGCCCTCACAGGGTTTCGATACCCGAAAGGCTGTAATGGCCTCCAGAGGAGATGAAAGCCGCCTACGTCACACTACTGCAAGCCCCGCCTACCTCCATGGCGGGAGCCGGACCGGAAGTGCCTCAGCCCGAGGAGTCCGGATGTGACACTTCAGGTGAGGGCAGGCCGGGCCTGTGTGATGCCATGATTACAGCACCGGATGTGGTGTTCCCTTTCTGGCGCCAGGGAGTTTTGGCTGAGGACCGGAGGTGACGCAATCGGTGTCTGGAGTTTGAAGTTCCGGCGCCACAATATGCAGATTGCTCTCTGCCAGCAACGCGGCCCTCTGCTTACTGAGGTAAGAAATGGCTCCTGTTATGCTCATGCTCCCTGGTGTGTATTCACACTGCGCTGATTACTGCTGTCCAGGCCCTGCACTCCCTGCTACACAGTGCTGCTGCTCCTATATGGGTTTGTATACCTCTGCAGGATATATATAGGAGGGCTGTGTCCTAATGCAATGTTATAGGCACTCACTGCTTTATAGTGCTGCAGCGTGAGTATCAAATGTATAAGGTTATATGTACAACTCGCTGTTACATCATGCCTCAGGCTACTATATTACTCATATAGAATGCTATGCTAGCTGCTATATTATACATATAGGATGCTATGTTGTGTTATGATACATTTGCTGGTTGCCTCTTGCTGCTATATTATACATATAGGATGCTATGTTATGCACTCGCTGGTTACCCCTAGCTACTATATTACATATATAGGATGCTATGGTATATTACACTCCAGATCCTTTCTAACCTGTATGTGCTTTCTCTCGTCAGATCACTGCTGCTAAGCAGCTCCAGGCCTGGCAGGTGCCGGAATGGGAGACTGGCGGGGGATCCCAGCTTCCTTTGATAAGGCCTCAGCTCCTGTATTGGATTTATATGATGCATAAAAATCTATGATGTAATGCACTTCTGTTACATAGGGTCTCATCCCCCATATTACATGTATAGCATGGTGTTATTATTATGCACTCCCTGTGTCATAGTGCATCAGCTGCTATTAGATGTGTAAGATATATGATCTATGCACATAGTGCCGCAGCCCCTATGTTGAATGTTATTATACACTATGGATTAGTGCATCTGCTGTTATTAGATGTATAAATGCTATATATAGGCACTTCTGTCTCACAGTACCTCCGCTCCTGGGTCGGATGTATAGCAGGGTGCTGTTATCATGCACCTCCGGTCACACAGTCTCCTGTGTGGATACGTAATGGCGATATTATGTGCACTCTCTGCTTGCATTAGTGCTAGAAATGCCTGGTCAGAACGGGTGATTAACCCTTGTTTTGTTCTGTTTTATAGCAGATGTCGCCTCACAGGAGCTCAGCAAGAAACCTTCTCTAAGCTAAGCATAGTCTCTGCACCTCCTGATAATGCAAACTAACAGCTTATTAGTCCTGATTCACACATCTAACAGAGGACATTTATAGTGGATCTATATCATGGTGCAAGGAGCAGCGGCCTCTGAAGTCACCATAGAGCTCTGAAGAGGGGTCTTGTTCTGGGGAATCTGATAATGATGAATATTATGTTACACAAGGATAAAGTTCAGTCTTTATGAGGACGTTAAAAAATCCTAGTAGGGACACCCCATCCTAGAGGAGTGGATTATAAATATAACCTGAGCCTACATTCAAAGATGTACATTGAAAAGTCAAATCTCTTATAATTAAGGATCCTCCTGTTACTAAGGCACCTCACAAAGCGATGTTCCCGCTGAAGAATCGGCGTTCCCTAGTCCATAAAGCAGTCTCTGTACTGAAGAAGTCCTCTACCTCCTCTGCTGCTGTGTAAAGTCTCCCTGCCCTCTGCCCCAAGTGGCTCGGGCTGAGTGAATTGTTCTGGTGTATTAGATGAATACTGAAAAGATTGCATCTCATCAAGTGCTACAGATTATCTCTGATACTCACCTGGATACGGCGAGGCTCTCCTGTAAGTCATTTACCCTCGCCAGTACGGCTAAAAGAGCCTTATGAGTCAGGTAATAGGATGGAAATGGTGTTTTTAAGAACAACTTCTGAAGCCTGTTCCAGCCAGAATCCATGTCCATGATCCTGGAAAGCTGAAGTGAAGGTCAGGGAGTGAAGCTCCACAGTCCATAGCGGAGTCTTTAGGAGGCAGCAGAAGTCTCTGGCTAAGCAAGAAGACGCTTTCTCTTCCAAGAGAAGATTACCTATTACCAGTCCTACTGTCATGTGACGCCGAGCTCCACATACATGAGGTGGGGAGGAAGACCTCAGAAGTATTACTCTCAGTAGTCAAGAACTACCATCAGACAACTGGGGACATCAGTCATCACAGGAGGCTGCACCTCAGTGTCCAGAGAACTCTACCAGCTGACGTCATATTTTTTGTATAGACCCTCATTTTTTTCTCTCAGCATTCAAAAAAAAAAAAAAGGGGTCAAATTCAGGATTAAAGCGATCCAGTCTGCAGGGGCTCTTCTAATTAAAGAGGACTATCTAGTCACACTGTAGCCTCAATGTTCCCTGTCTACTCACAGGGGATAGTTGTGTAGCGATTCAAACCAGATCCAAAAGATTGCATCTCCAGTTTTTTCTTTATTGGCAGTGGTTTTTTCATGGCAGGGTATCACAATGGTGGAGTATCCAGACAGCCGGCTGATAAGAGCTTCCTCAGAACCTCTACTCCAATCCCATGTTTTAGAAGTTTCTCCAATTGTGTCAGATTCTGAGATTTGTGTTTAATGCAAAGAAATCTTACTTTGTGTCCCGTCAGTCACCGAGGTTTGAGCTTCTTAAATAAACACCTCAATTGGTGAATGTAACCCCAGAATAAGTGGGGGCCATCCAGAGATTGATCTTCAGACAAAGTGGAACAAGGGACATGACATTCCTCTCAAGCCTATAAAGGGCTCTTCAAACACCAGAAAAGTCGGTAGGAATCTCAAACTCAATCATCCAAAATACTCTGGCCTCCTATCTCCGATAGGGACTTGCATCAGATGCCTCCTCTGATGGTTGGGGTGCCCATGTTAGTCATCTATGGACTAAGAAGAAGTGGAGCAAACAAGATGATGAATCTCAAAATCCTAAAAGAACTTTAGGGCAGTAAAGCCCTTTTCTCCACTTTCAGTACCTTCTCCACTGTCATCACCCAGTCCAGTTAGACAACGGACTGACCATATTCTCTGAGCAAGCGGTAGGCTTGAAAAGCTATCACTTAGCCCGCTAATGTAAGGATGATGGCACAGACAGAAGATCTTCTGCACAGTACATCTGCAGGTCACATTAAAGGATTATAGAACACCACTGCGGATATTCTGGGCTGTGAGCCATGCCACCCGAAAGAATGGAGTCTCAACTCATCAGTTATAATGGTGTAATGGTCAAATGAGGTTTTCCCTATCCAGATGCCATAGCGTCATGCGGAAATTCAAAACTACCAAAAATGTAAGTCATTTCAGCCATACATTGGCAATTGACGGACTTCCTTTTTAAGTGGAACCAGGCTCTGGTGTACATGTTGCTTTCCTACTCCCTTGGTCCAAATGTTCTGAACAGTTTCAGATGAGGTAAGGACAAAGACTATGTCTTCCCGCCTCGTTGGCTCCACAGGGCCTGCCACGGTCGCTGTCAAAAGGGAGGTACTGTAAGTTGCCAGCAACAGGGGACCTGCTCTCCAAAAAGAGCGTACACCATACTCATCCACACACTCGACAGCTAATTGCCTGGAGGCTGACGCAGTGATCATGTCACAACTGCGATCATATCCAGAGGTCATAATTACCCTACAGACTGCCCATAGACCTACCAGGTTGAAAGACTAACGGAGTATGAAAGAGGCTCAAATCTTCATCAACTTTGATCCAGATATCTTAAAAAAAAAAAATCTCGACTAAATCTCAATCAAATTCTCAACAATGGCATCTACTGCATATCTTCTTCAAATTAATAATAATAATTCTTCAAAACCTTAAGTTCTGCTGTCCTTCCTGTAAGGCGCTATCGGTTGTCTTCTCAGCCCTATATAGGGTCCTATCAGAACTGTTACATAAAGGTCCCTCACCTTTAAAGTATTCTTCAGACCGCCATCATCGCAGCAGGCGGGTTATTGAACTACAGGATCCATTAATCTAAGATCCATACTTCAAAAATTGAGATGACTTCCTCATCTTGGTATCAATGCCAGATTTTTTTCCAAAAAAAAAAAAAAAGTATGCTTCCTTTTATCTACAAACCTCTTGTTAGGATTAATGAAGTCTCCACACTCAAGATTTAAGAATAGCAGTTCTTGATGTCTTCCCTTAAAAAATGATCTTCCGTTATTTTTTTGTGCCTACTATTCCAGTGCTCCCAATAACTGGGCAAAGGGCAAGTTGTCACTATAACCAGGTGGTCTAAGGCCACCATAGAAGAACACTACAGTATACATGCTATCTCAGAGATAAGGATTCCTTCTATACAGCCTACAGCTACCTCTTCAACAGAGTTATGTCATGGACAAAGTGGACAAGGCCACAACATGGTCGTCATCTTTAACCTTTGTCAAATATTATTAGGCTAGACTATCTCTTAAGCAGAAGGCACTCTGTGGCAGTGCAGTGCTTAAGTTACAAACATGTGGCCCACCCATAGAATTTTTCGGTACTGCTTTACAAATCCCATTTGTGTGTGCTGCCCCTGAGACGATCAGGAAAACAAAAATTTACTTACCCCGAAATTTTCTTTTCCTGGAGTCCAGGGGCAGCACATGCTTCCCTCCCTTATTTATATTGCTTTATAATAATACACTGTCTCCTAGTTCCTCCTCCCTCTTATAGGGCTCCTTAACTAGTTAATTGAATACATGTGTACTGCTTGGTAACCTGTCTCTATCTGATTGGTTCTAGAGGACTAAAACCCATTTGTGTGTGCTGCCCCTGGACTCCAGGAAAAGAAAATTTCGGGGTAAGTAAATTTTTGTTATTCCTGTACATAGGGGGTAATATTATAGTAGTTATATCCCTGTACATAGGGGGCAGTATTATAGTAGTTATATTCTTGTACATAGGGGGTAATATTATAGTAGTTATATCCCTGTACATAGGGGGCAGTATTATAGTAGTTATATTCCTGTACATATGGGGCAGTATTATAGTAGTTATATTCTTGTACATAGGGGGCAGTATTATAGTAGTTATATTCTTGTACATAGGAGGCAGTATTATAGTAGTTATATTCTTGTACATAGGGGGCAGTATTATAGTAGTTATAATCCTGTACATAGGGGGCAGTATTATAGTAGTTATATTCCTGTACATAGGGGGCAATATTATAGTAGTTATATTCTTGTACATAGGGGGCAGTATTATAGTAGTTATATTCTTGTACATAGGGGGCAGTATTATAGTAGTTATATTCTTGTACATAGGAGGCAGTATTATAGTAGTTATATTCCTGTACATAGGGGGCAGTATTATAGTAGTTATATTCTTGTACATAGGGGGCAGTATTATATTCCTGTACATAGGGGGCAGTATTATAGTAGTTATATTCCTGTACATAGGGGGCAGTATTATAGTAGTTATATTCTTGTACATAGGAGGCAGTATTATAGTAGTTATATTCCTGTACATGGGGGGCAGTATTATAGTAGTTATATTCCTGTACATAGGGGGCAGTATTATAGTAGTTATATTCCTGTACATAGGAGGCAGTATTATAGTAGTTATATTCCTGTACATAGGGGGCAGTATTATAGTAGTTATATACCTGTACATAGGGGGCAGTATTATAGTAGTTATATTCCTGTACATAGGGGGCAGTATTATAGTAGTTATATTCTTGTACATAGGGGGCAGTATTATAGTAGTTATATTCCTGTACATAGGGGGCAGTATTATAGTAGTTATATTCCTGTACATAGGGGGCAGTATTATAGTAGTTATATTCTTGTACATAGGGGGCAGTATTATAGTAGTTATATTCCTGTACATAGGGGGCAGTATTATAGTAGTTATATTCCTGTACATAGGGGGCAGTATTATAGTAGTTATATTCCTGTACATAGGGGGCAGTATTATAGTAGTTATATTCCTGTACATAGGGGGCAGTATTATAGTAGTTATATTCCTGTACATAGGGGCAGTATTATAGTAGTTATATTCCTGTACATAGGGGGCAGTATTATAGTAGTTATATTCCTGTACATAGGGGGCAGTATTATAGTAGTTATATTCTTGTACATAGGGGGCAGTATTATAGTAGTTATATTCTTGTACATAGGGGGCAGTATTATAGTAGTTATATTCCTGTACATAGGGGGCAGTATTATAGTAGTTATATTCCTGTACATAGGGGCAGTATTATAGTAGTTATATTCCTGTACATAGGGGCAGTATTATAGTAGTTATATTCCTGTACATAGGGGGCAGTATTATAGTAGTTATATTCCTGTACATAGGGGGTAATATTATAGTAGTTATATCCCTGTACATAGGGGGCAGTATTATAGTAGTTATATTCCTGTACATAGGGGGCAGTATTATAGTAGTTATATTCCTGTACATAGGGGACAGTATTATAGTAGTTATATTCCTGTACATAGGGGGCAGTATTATAGTAGTTATATTCCTGTACATAGGGGGCAGTATTATAGTAGTTATAGTCTTGTACATAGGGGGCAGTATTATAGTAGTTATATTCCTGTACATAGGGGGCAGTATTATAGTAGTTATATTCCTGTACATAGGGGGCAGTATTATAGTAGTTATATTCTTGTACATAGAGGGCAGTATTATAGTAGTTATATTCCTGTACATAGGGGGCAGTATTATAGTAGTTATATTCTTGTACATAGGGGGCAGTATTATAGTAGTTATATTCTTGTACATAGGGGGCAGTATTATAGTAGTTATATTCTTGTACATAGGGGGCAGTATTATAGTAGTTATATTCTTGTACATAGGGGGCAGTATTATAGTAGTTATATTCTTGTACCTAGGGGGCAGTATTATAGTAGTTATATTCTTGTACCTAGGGGGCAGTATTATAGTAGTTATATTCCTGTACATAGGGGGCAGTATTATAGTAGTTATATTCCTGTACATAGGGGGCAGTATTATAGTAGTTATATTCCTGTACATAGGGGGCAGTATTATAGTAGTTATATTCCTGTACATAGGGGGCAGTATTATAGTAGTTATATTCTTGTACATAGGGGGCAGTATTATAGTAGTTATATTCTTGTACATAGGGGGTAGTATTATAGTAGTTATATTCTTGTACATAGGGGGCAGTATTATAGTAGTTATATTCTTGTACATAGGGGGCAGTATTATAGTAGTTATATTCTTGTACATAGGAGGAAGTATTATAGTAGTTATATTCTTGTACATAGGGGGCAGTATTATAGTAGTTATATTCTTGTACATAGGGGGCAGTATTATAGTAGTTATATTCTTGTACATAGAGGGCAGTATTATAGTAGTTATATTCTTGTACATAGGGGGCAGTATTACAGTAGTTATATTCCTGTACATAGGGGGCAGTATTACAGTAGTTATATTCCTGTACATAGGGGGCAGTATTATAGTAGTTATATTCTTGTACATAGGGGGCAGTATTATAGTAGTTATATTCTTGTACATAGGGGGCAGTGTTATAGTAGTTATATTCCTGTACATAGGGGGCAGTGTTATAGTAGTTATATCCCTGTACATAGGGGGCAGTATTATAGTAGTTATATTCCTGTACATAGGGGGCAGTATTATAGTAGTTATATTCCTGTACATAGGAGGCAGTATTATAGTAGTTATATTCCTGTACATAGGGAGCAGTATTATAGTAGTTATATTCTTGTACATAGGGGGCAGTATTACAGTAGTTATATTCCTGTACATAGGGGGCAGTATTATAGTAGTTATATTCTTGTACATAGGGGGCAGTATTACAGTAGTTATATTCCTGTACATAGGGGGCAGTATTATAGTAGTTATATTCTTGTACATAGGGGGCAGTATTATAGTAGTTATATTCCTGTACATAGGGGGCAGTATTATAGTAGTTATATTCCTGTACATAGGGGGCAGTATTATAGTAGTTATATTCTTGTACATAGGGGGCAGTATTATAGTAGTTATATTCTTGTACATAGGGGGCAGTATTATAGTAGTTATATTCTTGTACATAGGGGGCAGTATTACAGTAGTTATATTCCTGTACATAGGGGGCAGTATTATAGTAGTTATATTCTTGTACATAGGGGACAGTATTATAGTAGTTATATTCCTGTACATAGGGGGCAGTATTATAGTATATGTGATGAGGTACTGTAGTGATCATATAAGTGAAATGTACCCACATGAGGAAAGAGAGGAAAGTGTATATTCCGGCGGAGTTGCTGGATGCTGCTTCCACACCAGTCTTCATATATGTGGAGATTGACTCGTCCAGTGAACTAAATGAAAAATAAATACATGTCACAGTTATAGTATGTATAGTATGTATAGTATGTATAGTATGTATAGTATGTATAGTATGTATCTATATTCCTGTCTGTCTCTATCGTTCTCTGGATTTCTCACCTCTGGCTTCCAGGTCACGGACAGATTCCAGGCAGTGGATTCTTGGAGCTGCAGACATTGGAATAAGTGATGATGGATTAGTGTGATGCTGTGATCCCCTATTTCTATAGATATATTTAGTGGAATCCCCTCCTTGATCCTAGATCCCCCTCCACTATCTGTCTCAGTCTCCTCTGTTTATAATTTTTATTGTTTTTGTCCTCTGACAAAAAATTTTTTTTTGTATTTTATGTATTCATTTTGGATGTTATCTCTGTTTTTAATGTTGTGTCTTCTCTATGTACTAAATATTCTCCCTGTCCTGTGACATCACTGTGTGTATTATCCCTGTACTGTGACATCACTGTGTGTATTATCTCTGTACTGTGACATCACTGTGTGTATTCTCCCTGTCCTGTGACATCACTGTGTGTATTATCTCTGTACTGTGACATCACTGTGTGTATTATCTCTGTACTGTGACATCACTGTGTGTATTATCCCTGTACTGTGACATCACTGTGTGTATTATCCCTGTACTGTGACATCGCTGTGTGTATTATCCCTGTACTGTGACATCACTGTGTGTATTATCTCTGTACTGTGACATCACTGTGTGTATTATCTCTGTACTGTGACATCACTGTGTGTAGTATCCCCTGTACTGTGACATCACTGTGTGTATTATCCCTGTACTGTGACATCGCTGTGTGTATTATCCCTGTACTGTGACATCGCTGTGTGTATTATCCCTGTACTGTGACATCGCTGTGTGTATTATCCCTGTACTGTGACATCACTGTGTGTATTATCCCTGTACTGTGACATCGCTGTGTGTATTATCCCTGTACTGTGACATCGCTGTGTGTATTATCCCTGTCCTGTGACATCGCTGTGTGTATTATCCCTGTCCTGTGACATCGCTGTGTGTATTATCCCTGTACTGTGACATCACTGTGTGTATTATCCCTGTACTGTGACATCACTGTGTGTGTTATCCCTGTACTGTGACATCACTGTGTGTGTTATCCCTGTACTGTGACATCACTGTGTGTATTATCACCTCCTGCGGTCTCTCTGGGTGGTAGAACTTCAGGTTCGGGTCCACGGCTGGGATGTCTTTGAGGGCCAGGGCTTTGCCCAGTTCGCTCCAGCTGCTGTATCCTAATAAAGAGAGCAGATGTTGTGGTAAGAAGGGTCTTATACACAGTATATACAGTATATATATTATATGTGGAGAGCTGGTGGTGACAGATATGGCCCCTATAACATCCTCTGTGCCAGTCAGTGCCCCCCTGATGCTTCAGGAGATCAGGGGCTGCGGGTGCAGGGGCACAGACAGATGGGCCCCCACATGAGACGGTGGGTGGGAGCTTTCATCTGTGTAGGGCGGACCCCCACCCTCACTCCTGTCACCTTATACCGCTGGCACAACTACAAGAGGTTATACAGGGCGAGGGGGCGACAGCTCCCACCCTGCGAGAGTCATAATTGTAATTATATTCATGTTCCATTAGACCCAAAGAACTGCTCATCCTGCTCCTCCTGGTTCATGAATACAATGCTAGGACCTCAGTAAGGACTGACACTGATACAAGCAGCGGGAGAGGTCAGTGATACCATCTCTCCGTGTGGGCACCCGCTATCTGATCCTCACGTAGGAGAAAATTACTGGGTCTCACATTCCAGGGACATTGTTATATATAAGGAGAAAGGAAAGAGCGGAGTAGTACTGTGCGCCGTCTCTCTATATACCAGCGGAGTAGTACTGTGCGCCGTCTCTCTATATACCAGCGGAGTAGTACTGTGCGCCGTCTCTCTATATACCAGCGGAGTAGTACTGTGCGCCGTCTCTCTATATACCAGCGGAGTAGTACTGTGCGCCGTCTCTCTATATACCAGCGGAGTAGTACTGTGCGCCGTCTCTCTATATACCCCGGCCGGCGGAGTAGTACTGTACGCCGTCTCTCTATATACCAGCGGAGTAGTACTGTGCGCCGTCTCTCTATATACCAGCAGAGTAGTACTGTGCGCCGTCTCTCTATACACCGGCGGGCGGAGTAGTACTGTGCGCCGTCTCTCTATACACCGGCGGGCGGAGTAGTACTGTGCGCCGTCTCTCTATACACCGGCGGGCGGAGTAGTACTGTGCGCCGTCTCTCTATACACCGGCCGGCGGAGTAGTACTGTGCGCTGTCTCTCTATATACCAGCGGAGTAGTACTGTGCGCCGTCTCTCTATATACCAGCGGAGTAGTACTGTGCGCCGTCTCTCTATATACCAGCGGAGTAGTACTGTGCGCCGTCTCTCTATATACCAGCGGAGTAGTACTGTGCGCCGTCTCTCTATATACCCCGGCCGGCGGAGTAGTACTGTACGCCGTCTCTCTATATACCAGCGGAGTAGTACTGTGCGCCGTCTCTCTATATACCAGCAGAGTAGTACTGTGCGCCGTCTCTCTATACACCGGCGGGCGGAGTAGTACTGTGCGCCGTCTCTCTATACACCGGCGGGCGGAGTAGTACTGTGCGCCGTCTCTCTATACACCGGCGGGCGGAGTAGTACTGTGCGCCGTCTCTCTATACACCGGCCGGCGGAGTAGTACTGTGCGCTGTCTCTCTATATACCAGCGGAGTAGTACTGTGCGCCGTCTCTCTATAGTCCAGCGGAGTAGTACTGTGCGCCGTCTCTCTATATACCAGCGGAGTAGTACTGTGCGCCGTCTCTCTATACACCGGCGGGCGGAGTAGTACTGTGCGCCGTCTCTCTATACACCGGAGGGCGGAGTAGTACTGAGCCGTCTCTCTATACACCGTCGGGCGGAATAGTACTGTTCGCCGTCTCTCTATACACCGGCGGGCGGAGTAGTACTGTGCGCCGTCTCTCTATACACCGGCCGGCGGAGTAGTACTGTGCGCCGTCTCTCTATACACCGGCCGGCGGAGTAGTACTGTGCGCCGTCTCTCTATACACCGGCCGGCGGAGTAGTACTGTGCGCCGTCTCTCTATATACCAGCGGAGTAGTACTGTGCACCGTCTCTCTATATACCAGCGGAGTAGTACTGTGCGCCGTCTCTCTATATACCAGCGGAGTAGTACTGTGCGCCGTCTCTCTATACACCGGCGGGCGGAGTAGTACTGTGCGCCGTCTCTCTATACACCGGCGGGCGGAGTAGTACTGTGCACCGTCTCTCTATACACCGGCGGGCGGAGTAGTACTGTGCGCCGTCTCTCTATACACCGGCGGGCGGAGTAGTACTGTGCGCCGTTTCTCTATACACCGGCGGGCGGAGTAGTACTGTGCGCCGTCTCTCTATACACCGGCCGGCGGAGTAGTACTGTGCGCTGTCTCTCTATATACCAGCGGAGTAGTACTGTGCGCCGTCTCTCTATAGTCCAGCGGAGTAGTACTGTGCGCCGTCTCTCTATATACAAGCGGATTAGTACTGTGCGCCGTCTCTCTATATACCAGCGGAGTAGTACTGTGCGCCGTCTCTCTATACACCGTCGGGCGGAGTAGTACTGTGCGCCGTCTCTCTATACACCGGCGGGCGGAGTAGTACTGTGCGCCGTCTCTCTATACACCGGCGGGCGGAGTAGTACTGTGCGCCGTCTCTCTATACACCGGCGGGCGGAGTAGTACTGTGCGCCGTCTCTCTATACACCGGAGGGCGGAGTAGTACTGTGCGCCGTCTCTCTATACACCGGCCGGCGGAGTAGTACTGTGCGCCGTCTCTCTATATACCAGCGAAGTAGTACTGTGCGCCGTCTCTCTATAGTCCAGCGGAGTAGTACTGTGCGCCGTCTCTCTATATACCAGCGGAGTAGTACTGTGCACCGTCTCTATATATACCAGCGGAGTAGTACTGTGCGCCGTCTCTCTATATACCAGCGGAGTAGTACTGTGCGCCGTCTCTCCATATACCAGCGGAGTAGTACTGTGCGCCCTCTCTCCATATACCAGCGGAGTAGTACTGTGCGCCGTCTCTATATACCAGCGGAGTAGTACTGTGCGCCCTCTCTCCATATACCAGCGGAGTAGTACTGTGCGCCCTCTCTCCATATACCAGCGGAGTAGTACTGTGCGCCCTCTCTCCATATACCAGCGGAGTAGTACTGTGCGCTGTCTCTCTATATACCAGCGGAGTAGTACTGTGCGCCCTCTCTCCATATACCAGCGGAGTTGTACTGTGCGCTGTCTATCTATATACCAGCGGAGTAGTACTGTGCGCCCTCTCTCCATATACCAGCGGAGTAGTACTGTGCACCCTCTCTCCATATACCAGCGGAGTAGTACTGTGCGCTGTCTCTTCCTAGATGTCTGTATGTCTCAGTGTAGTAAGATGAATTCCTTCCCTTTCGGGGTCTCGGGTTTCTGTAAGACGAGGCCCCATTATCGTGTAGTGTAACGGTTCCTGGGATCATGGCGGCAGGAGACGCTATCATGTGACTGGCGCTTTTGATGTGCAGCGGTTAATAGGTGCTCCTGCTCCTATCTGATGTACAGATTCACACACGGGTCCCCGGGGCCCTCAGAGAAGATATAAGATGACAATACAAGTTCTGTGTGCGGCAGACAAGCAGTAACCGGAATACCCAACCGATCGGCGAGACGTGGCCAAATAAGTATCGGGAGCCACGAAGGTCAACACTAATGATATAGAGACCCAGGCCCCAAAAATACATTCATGGCCGCCACTAAAGAGCCCATTGTTCACAGATCGGCCATAGATAAGAGGAGAAGAATTCCCCACAGAGGTTTTCTAGGTTTTCTGAGAAATTAGGTTGGACTGAAGAATAGGAATAACATCTGCTACAGGGGTCCGATATCTAAAGGGGTCTTTTACCTCTTAGACACAACACACAGACAGTAACTGAAGATTTACTATGGAGTCACTAAGTTACAACTGCTTTATAACTGTACTGTGACATCACTGTGTGTATTATCCCTGTACTATGACATCACTGTGTTTATTACCTCTGTACTGTGACATCGCTGTGTGTATTACCTCTGTACTGTGACATCACTGTGTATTATCCCTGTACTGTGACATCGCTGTGCGTATTATCTCTATACTGTGACATCACTGTGTGTATTATCTCTGTACTGTGACATCGCTGTGAGTATTATCCCTGTACTGTGACATCGCTGGGAGTATTATCCCTGTACTGTGACATCACTGTGTGTATTGTCTCTGTTCTGTGACATCGCTGTGTGTATTATCCCTGTACTGTGACATCGCTGTGTGTATTCTCCCTGTACTGTGACATCGCTGTGTGTATTCTCCCTGTACTGTGACATCGCTGTGTGTATTCTCCCTGTACTGTGACATCGCTGTGTGTATTCTCCCTGTACTGTGACATCGCTGTGTGTATTATCCCTGTACTGTGACATCGCTGTGTGTATTATCCCTGTACTGTGACATCGCTGTGTGTATTATCCCTGTACTGTGACATCGCTCTGTGTATTATCCCTGTACTGTGACATCGCTGTGTGTATTATCCCTGTACTGTGACATCACAGTTTGTATTATCCCTGTACTGTGACATCGCTGTGTGTATTATCCCTGTACTGTGACATCACTCTGTGTATTATCCCTGTACTGTGACATCGCTGTGTGTATTATCCCTGTACTGTGACATCACTGTGTGTATTATCCCTGTACTGTGACATCACTGTGTGTATTATCTCTGCATTGTGACATCACTGTGAGTATTATCCCTGTACTGTGACATCACTGTGTGTATTATCCCTGTACTGTGACATCACTGTGTGTGACATGTTGCTGTATAGTGGTTGTGTTTGTTGCGGTCATTAGTGTCTAGTCTATTTGTACAGTGAGAAGTATTGTCATTGTTCTGGGCAGATAATACTCCCGAGTGATGCCAAGTGTTGGCGGCCAAACCAAACATGTAAGAGAAGAGATGAGCAAACACCAGCAACAGTTACACGATGGCACATAATTATCCCGGTTAAGATGTTCTGGTTATGACAAAGAAGTTACTTGATGCAGAAAGTGGCACAATATTCCTGGAAATGGCAGCATATGCTCCAGGCTGGTAATAAGGGCCATAAAAAGTTACAATCCAAACTAGGCCTCAAACCTGTGTTGCCCATAGTAACCAATCAGAGTTCAGCTGTCATTCCCAAAGCAGCTCTGGAGAAATGAAAGTTGAGCTGTGATTGGTTGCTCATGGTAAACAAGACAGTTTTCATGGATAGGTGTCATAATGGAGGCCTAAATTTCTCTGTTTTTCACGAAACAGTTGTTATATGACCCAGGCCCATAACATACTGCTCTGCTATATGCCCCAGGCCCATAACATACTGCTCTCCTATATGACCCAGACCCATACCATACTGCTCTCCTATATGACCCAGGCCCATAACATACTGCTCCCCTATATGACCCAGCCAGAACCATAACATACTGCTCTCCTATATGACCCAGACCCATACCATACTGCTCTCCTACATGACCCAGTCCCATAACATACTGCCCTCCTATATGACCCAGTCCCATAACATACTGCTCTCCTATATGACCCAGGCCCATAACATACTGCTCTCCTATATGACCCAGTCCCATAACATACTGCTCTCCTATATGACCCAGGCCCATAACATACTGCCCTCCTATATGACCCAGTCCCATAACATACTGCTCTCCTATATGACCCAGGCCCATAACATACTGCTCTCCTATATGACCCAGGCCCATAACATACTGCTCTCCTATATGACCCAGCCAGAACCATAACATACTGCTCTCCTATATGACCCAGACCCATACCATACTGCTCTCCTATATGCCCCAGGCCCATAACATACTGGTCTCCTATATGACCAAGGCCCATAACATACTGGTCTCCTATATGACCCAGAACCATAACATACTGCTCTCCTATATGACCCAGAACCATAACATACTGCTCTCCTATATGACCCAGAACCATAACATACTGCTCTCCTATATGACCCAGAACCATAACATACTGCTCTCCTTTATGACCAAGAACCATAACATACTGCTCTCCTATATGCCCCAGGCCCATAACATACTGGTCTCCTATATGCCCCAGGCCCATAACATACTGCTTTCCTGTATGACCCAGACCCATAACATACTGCTCTCCTTTATGACCAAGAACCATAACATACTGCTCTCCTATATGCCCCAGGCCCATAACATACTGGTCTCCTATATGCCCCAGGCCCATGACATACTGCTTTCCTGTATGACCCAGACCCATAACATACTGTTCTCCTATATGCCCCAGACCCATAACATACTGCACTCCTATATGCCCCAGGCCCATAACATACTGCACTCCTATATGACCCAGGCCCATACCATACAGCTCTCCCACATGGACCACACTTGGATGACAGGATATTGTCTCACAAACACATGCCGGGTGTTCATGATTGTGCCCAGCAATGATTGGCGCTGACACGTGTTGTCCTGCCATCAGGTACATAGAGCTCTGTATAAAGACACACAAAGCCCAAAGGGAACAATTATATGGAGCAGATGGTACACACAGCGCACAGGCAGGATATTACACTCCCCATGTTATACCGGGCACAGCTGCTGCCAGACCCACCCCGACCCCAGGTCCTGCTGGCACACCCTGGTAAACAACCAGCCATCCGCTAGAAGCCACCAACCATGTGCAAGAGAGGGAGAACATCTTCTATATAGTGATATGGAGCAAACTGGTATAATGATATATGTACAGCCGGTATAACCTGGGGATCTCCTGTATATAATGATATATGTACAGCCGGTATAACCTGGAGATCTCCTGTATATAATGATATATGTACAGGCGGTATAACCTGGGGATCTCCTGTATATAATGATATATGTACAGCCGGTATAACCTGGGGATCTCCTGTATATAATGATATATGTACAGGCGGTATAACCTGGGGATCTCCTGTATATAATGATATATGTACAGCCGGTATAACCTGGGGATCTCCTGTATATAATGATATATGTACAGCCGGTATAACCTGGGGATCTCCTGTATATAATGATATATGTACAGCCGGTATAACCTGGGGATCTCCTGTATATAATGATATATGTACAGCCGGTATAACCTGGGGATCTCCTGTATATAGTGATATATGTACAGCCGGTATAACCTGGGGATCTCCTGTATATAATGATATATGTACAGCCGGTATAACCTGGGGATCTCCTGTATATAATGATATATGTACAGCCGGTATAACCTGGGGATCTCCTGTATATAATGATATATGTACAGCCGGTATAACCTGGAGATCTCCTGTATATAATGATATATGTACAGCCGGTATAACCTGGGGGTCTCCTGTATATAATGATATATGTACAGCCGGTATAACCTGGGGATCTCCTGTATATAATGATATATGTACAGCCGGTATAACCTGGGGATCTCCTGTATATAATTATATATGTACAGCCGGTATAACCTGGGGATCTCCTGTATATGATGATATATGTACAGCCGGTATAACCTGGGGATCTCCTGTATATGATGATATATGTACAGCCGGTATAACCTGGGGATCTCCTGTATATGATGATATATGTACAGCCGGTATAACCTGGGGATCTCCTGTATATGATGATATATGTACAGCCGGTATAACCTGGGGATCTCCTGTATATGATGATATATGTACAGCCGGTATAATCTGGGGATCTCCTGTATATAGTGATATATGTACAGCCGGTATAACCTGGGGATCTCCTGTATATAGTGATATATGTACAGCCGGTATAACTTGGGGATCTCCTGTATATAGTGATATATGTACAGCCGGTATAACCTGGGGATCTCCTGTATATAATGATATATGTACAGATGCTATAACCTGGGGATCTCCTGTATATAATGATATATGTACAGCCGGTATAACCTGGGGATCTCCTGTATATGATGATATATGTACAGCCGGTATAATCTGGGGATCTCCTGTATATAGTGATATATGTACAGCCGGTATAACCTGGGGATCTCCTGTATATAGTGATATATGTACAGCCGGTATAACTTGGGGATCTCCTGTATATAGTGATATATGTACAGCCGGTATAACCTGGGGATCTCCTGTATATAATGATATATGTACAGCCGGTATAACCTGGGGATCTCCTGTATATAATGATATATGTACAGCCGGTATAACCTGGGGATCTCCTGTATATAATGATATATGTACAGATGCTATAACCTGGGGATCTCCTGTATATAATGATATATGTACAGCCGGTATAACCTGACAATCTCCTGTATAGAATATGTACAGTTGTGTTATCTATATACTGTGACACCGCTGTGTGCATTGTCTATATACTGTGACACCGCTGGGTGCATTGTCTATATACTGTAGATGCTGAACGTGGATACAATATGTGACTGGGTCCGTACACATAGCTAAGTTATTTACAAAAAAAGGTCCCTAGGGACCTCACTGAGACCCATTGGTCTAAAACGTAACTTTTAATATATTTAAAGCTCTTAAAAAGTTTTAGGATTGTTGAGACCTATTTCGAGACATAAACATTAAAATTCTACAAATCTATGGTGTACAGTGTATTAATTGTGTACAAGTACCAAATGAGAGGAGTTTGATGTGGTGTCAGTATGCTACAGAAGAGAGAGCTCCAGAGTTCATTCGTGAGTAAATACTGGCTGTACGTTCAATCAGTGATATTATTGTTAATTCTGCAACATAGTTGCTTTAATTAGTCTGGCAAAGTGCTCTCACTGGCTGACTTCCAGATCGCGGTGTGCTAGTCTATAGGAATACTGGAGTTCTACCTATCTATAATTGATGCCACTTCTCACTCTCTAACAATTATTGGATATCGGTACTTGTCCATATGCACCATATCAATGCTATCTAAAATTTGACTGATAGCCCCCCCGACATGCTATAGCTTGGCGAAACATGTCGGGGGGGCTATCAGTCAAATTTTAGATAGCATTGATATGGTGCATATGGACAAGTACCGATATCCAATAATTGTTAGAGAGTGAGAAGTGGCATCAATTATAGATAGGTAGAACTCCAGTATTCCTATAGACTAGCACACCGCGATCTGGAAGTCAGCCAGTGAGAGCACTTTGCCAGACTAATTAAAGCAACTATGTTGCAGAATTAACAATAATATCACTGATTGAACGTACAGCCAGTATTTACTCACGAATGAACTCTGGAGCTCTCTCTTCTGTAGCATACTGACACCACATCAAACTCCTCTCATTTGGTACTTGTACACAATTAATACACTGTACACCATAGATTTGTAGAATTTTAATGTTTATGTCTCGAAATAGGTCTCAACAATCCTAAAACTTTTTAAGAGCTTTAAATATATTAAAAGTTACGTTTTAGACCAATGGGTCTCAGTGAGGTCCCTAGGGACCTTTTTTTGTCTATATACTGTGACACCGCTGTGTGCATTATCTATATACTGTGACACCGCTGGGTGCATTGTCTATATACTGTGACACCGCTGTGTGCATTGTCTATATACTGTGACATCGCTGTGTGCATTATCTATATACTGTGACATCGCTGTGTGCATTATCTATATACTGTGACATCGCTGTGTGCATTATCTATATACTGTGACATCGCTGTGTGCATTATCTATATACTGTGACACCGCTGTGTGCATTGTCTATATACTGTGACACCGCTGTGTGCATTGTCTATATACTGTGACACCGCTGTGTGCATTGTCTATATACTGTGACACCGCTGGGTGCATTGTCTATATACTGTGACACCGCTGGGTGCATTGTCTATATACTGTGACACCGCTGGGTGCATTGTCTATATACTGTGACACCGCTGGGTGCATTGTCTATATACTGTGACACCGCTGGGTGCATTGTCTATATACTGTGACACCGCTGGGTGCATTGTCTATATACTGTGACACCGCTGGGTGCATTGTCTATATACTGTGACACCGCTGGGTGCATTGTCTATATACTGTGACACCGCTGGGTGCATTGTCTATATACTGTGACACCGCTGGGTGCATTGTCTATATACTGTGACACCGCTGGGTGCATTGTCTATATACTGTGACACCGCTGGGTGCATTGTCTATATACTGTGACACCGCTGGGTGCATTGTCTATATACTGTGACACCGCTGGGTGCATTGTCTATATACTGTGACACCGCTGGGTGCATTGTCTATATACTGTGACACCGCTGGGTGCATTGTCTATATACTGTGACACCGCTGGGTGCATTGTCTATATACTGTGACACCGCTGGGTGCATTGTCTATATACTGTGACACCGCTGGGTGCATTGTCTATATACTGTGACACCGCTGGGTGCATTGTCTATATACTGTGACACCGCTGGGTGCATTGTCTATATACTGTGACACCGCTGGGTGCATTGTCTATATACTGTGACACCGCTGGGTGCATTGTCTATATACTGGGACACCGCTGGGTGCATTGTCTATATACTGGGACACCGCTGGGTGCATTGTCTATATACTGGGACACCGCTGGGTGCATTGTCTATATACTGTGACACCGCTGGGTGCATTGTCTATATACTGTGACACCGCTGGGTGCATTGTCTATATACTGTGACACCGCTGGGTGCATTGTCTATATACTGTGACACCGCTGGGTGCATTGTCTATATACTGTGACACCGCTGGGTGCATTGTCTATATACTGTGACACCGCTGGGTGCATTGTCTATATACTGTGACACCGCTGGGTGCATTGTCTATATACTGTGACACCGCTGGGTGCATTGTCTATATACTGTGACACCGCTGGGTGCATTGTCTATATACTGTGACACCGCTGGGTGCATTGTCTATATACTGTGACACCGCTGGGTGCATTGTCTATATACTGTGACACCGCTGGGTGCATTATCTATATACTGTGACACCGCTGGGTGCATTGTCTATATACTGTGACACCGCTGGGTGCATTGTCTATATACTGTGACACCGCTGTGTGCATTATCTATATACTGGGACACCGCTGTGTGCATTGTCTATATACTGGGACACCGCTGGGTGCATTGTCTATATACTGGGACATGGCTGTGTGCATTGTCTATATACTGGGACATGGCTGTGTGCATTGTCTATATACTGTGACATCGCTGTGTGCATTGTCTATATACTGTGACATCGCTGTGTGCATTGTCTATATACTGTGACATCGCTGTGTGCATTGTCTATATACTGTGACATCGCTGTGTGCATTGTCTATATACTGTGACATCGCTGTGTGCATTGTCTATATACTGTGACATCGCTGTGTGCATTGTCTATATACTGTGACATCGCTGTGTGCATTGTCTATATACTGGGACACCGCTGTGTGCATTGTCTATATACTGGGACACCGCTGTGTGCATTGTCTATATACTGGGACACCGCTGTGTGCATTGTCTATATACTGTGACACCGCTGTGTGCATTATCTATATACTGTGACATCGCTGTGTGCATTGTCTATATACTGTGACATCACTGTGTGCATTATCTATATACTGTGACATCGCTGTGTGCATTGTCTATATACTGTGACATCACTGTGTGCATTATCTATATACTGTGACATCGCAGTGTGCATTATCTATATACTGTGACACCGCTGTGTGCATTATCTATATACTGTGACACCGCTGTGTGCATTGTCTATATACTGTGACACCGCTGTGTGCATTGTCTATATACTGTGACACCGCTGTGTGCATTATCTATATACTGTGACACCGCTGTGTGCATTGTCTATATACTGTGACACCGCTGTGTGCATTGTCTCCCCCGTACTGTGACATCACCATATAGAAAGCTCTCGTGCTGGGGATTCTGTATCCTGCAGGTGTGAATACTCGTCCCTCTATTGTTATGTTACACACATGATTAGGCAGATTGTGTGACACACATTATACATCGGGTGATCACAGTGGTTACTGCCTGTATCTGGGACCAGGTCATGCTGGGGGTTGTAGTCCGCTCTCATCACCCAGTGTTCCATGTACATCACTGTGTCAGTCCTTACTGTGATCTCGCGTTCTATTCTAGGAGATGCAGAATCTACGGGATGAGTTATGTCCGTTTTCTTATCTATTGTGGCGGATTGTATAATCCATGTAATAATTCTGTGCCCCCCCACCCCCAGCTTCCCTGTAAATGAATAGAATGCGATCCCTGCAGTGAAGACTGACACAGAGTGACGTTCCCGATTACTCACTGCGATTGATGGGATTCCCGCTGGAATACGTCTCCATCTGCAGATAAACCGTCCAGACCCCCAGGAGGAGGATTGCGAATAACAGCAGCAGCCAGAAGTTCTTCTGCAACTTCTTCAGGGGCAGCGGGCGGCCCCTCATTGTGGCTGCCCGCTGGCGGTACGCCCGTTTCTGCAGCATGGTGCCGGTGATTCCTGGTGGCATCGGAGCTCATTCCTGATTTCCCTCCTCCATGGATGCCCTGCAGGACTGGCAGGAGGGCGCCCCCGCTAGGTGCAGGCTTTCATGACGAGCGGCGCTGCTGCTCCCTCTGATCCCGCTTCCTGATCTCACCTGTGTCTCACCTGCCCAGCCCTGCCCCCTCCCTCTCCCCTCGTTACCTTGGTGGCAGTCGCCTCTGTAGGGACCTGCACACCTCACCATGGGCGGAGCTACACCCCAGCCCCTCCCCTCAGTCATTCATACCTGGGGACACCTGTATTAGCAGCCAGAGGTCACCGCACCTGTCTGCACTCGTTCCCCAGGTTCCTCCACATTTCACCGTCTGCTTTCTGTCAGTGAATGCACATCTGCATGGGGGGGGAGGAAGTGGGGGTGCAGGATCTCGCCCCGACAGCGGGGTGCAGGATCTCGCCCCGACAGCGGGGTGCAGTTATGGGGGGATAGGATCTCGCTCTGACACCGGGGTGCAGTTATGGGGGCACGGGATCTCGCTCTGACACCGGGGTGCAGTTATGGGGGGGATAGGATCTAGCTCTGACACCGGGGTGCAGTTATGGGGGCACGGGATCTCGCTCTGACACCGGGGTGCAGTTATGGGGGCACGGGATCTCGCTCTGACACCGGGGTGCAGTTATGGGGGGATAGGATCTCGCTCTGACACCGGGGTGCAGTTATGGGGGCACGGGATCTCGCTCTGACACCGGGGTGCAGTTATGGGGGGATAGGATCTCGCTCTGACACCGGGGTGCAGTTATGGGGGCACGGGATCTAGCTCTGACACCGGGGTGCAGTTATGGGGGCACGGGATCTAGCTCTGACACCGGGGTGCAGTTATGGGGGCACGGGATCTAGCTCTGACACCGGGGTGCAGTTATGGGGGCACGGGATCTAGTTCTGACACCGGGGTGCAGTTATGGGGGGATAGGATCTCACTCCATTACTGGGGTGCAGTTATGGGGGCACGGGATCTAGCTCTGACACCGGGGTGCAGTTATGGGGGTATAGGATCTAGTTCTTTCACTCGGGTGCAGTTATGGGGGTATAGGATCTCGCTCCATTACTGGGGTGCAGTTATGGGGGTATAGGATCTCGCTCCATTACTGGGGTGCAGTTATGGGGGTATAGGATCTCGCTCCATTACTGGGGTGCAGTTATGGGGGTATAGGATCTCGCTCCATTACTGGGGTGCAGTTATGGGGGTATAGGATCTCGCTCCATTACTGGGGTGCAGTTATGGGGGTATAGGATCTCGCTCCATTACTGGGGTGCAGTTATGGGGGTATAGGATCTCGCTCCATTACTGGGGTGCAGTTATGGGGGTATAGGATCTCGCTCCATTACTGGGGTGCAGTTATGGGGGTATAGGATCTCGCTCCATTACTGGGGTGCAGTTATGGGGGTACAGGATCTCGCTCCATCACTGTGGTGCAGTTAAGGGGGTATAGGATCTCGCTCCGACACCGGGGTGCAGTTATGGGAGTACAGGATCTTGCTCCAACACCAGGGTGCAGTTATGGGGGTACAGGATCTCGCTCCAACACCAGGGTGCAGTTATGGGGGTACAGGATCTCGCTCCCGCACTGGGGTGCAGTTATCGGGGGATAGGGTCTAGTTTTGTCACCGGGTGCAGTTATGGGGGTACAGGATCTCGCTCCCACACCGGGGTGCAGCAGTGGGAATACAGTAGCCAGCTCAGTTATCGGGGTACAGTTATAGGGTTAGAGGAGCCGACACAATTATGGGGGCACAGTAGCTCGCTTAGTTATTGGGCTCCATTACAGGGGTACAAGCAGCTTGTTCTGTTATTGGGGTACTATTATAGGCGCACAGTAGCTTGCTCCATTATTAAAGGTACTGTTACGGGGATAAAGGAGCAAGCTCAGTTACTGGGGTACAGTTATTTGGGGTAGAGTCTATACGAGTCTGGTCCATTTTTGAGTATCAGGTTATCCCATAACCACGTACAGTGCAGGCAACACATGGAGTTGGACTCCTGTACCCCGAAACTTCCCATTTGTCATATATAGAGTTGTGTGAGCGCCCCCTGGAGATCAGACTCTGCAATACACTGCAGTGTAAATGAGGAGCAGCACCCCACATCAAGGCCATCGCTCAGTCTGGGTCCATTTTCATGCCATGTTTTGGATAAGAAAGAAATAAGTGGATAAGAGCATGCTGGGGGTTGTAGTGCCCATAAAGATACTGTACCAGATCTTCAGCGGGTGCAGATGTAGAGACACACTCTGAACATTAACATTGGCCATTGGAGCAAAATAAATAATAAAAAGCTTTTTAATAAAAATTTGCAACCAATCAATAAACTCCACCCACTTACAGGGAACCAATCAGGATTGTGAGTGATAATATAAATAGGAGGTACAGCAGGGGGCGCTCACCCCACCCGCAGCTCGTTCTCCAGGCCGTAGATTTTGGCTTTCAGGTTCCGTAATTCTCCTTGGATCTTGTGGGTCCGCTTGTTCCCCTGCCGTACGGCGCCGAGGATGGCGAGATCCTGGTCTGGTCCGATATTGAGGGTGACCTGCAGAGGGGGAGGTGAAGCCCAGGTGCTCAGCTGTACCAGAACATATATAGGGACCAGGTACAATCAGTACCGGCACCACTCACCTTGAAGAGCTGCTTCTCCACGTCCCGCAGCTTCTGCCGCAGCAGCTTGATGTCCGTCTTGAAGCCTTCCACCTCCATGTTGCGGCGCTTCTCCAGAGCCTCGTATCGTTGCGTCATGAGCTGCAGGCGCTTGGCCACTTTATCGGAGCGTTCCTGAAACAACAGTGCGAGATTAGCCATCAGAGGGGTCCCAGGACCCTCAAAGTGGCGGGGGAGCCCTTCTTGGACCCTCAAGGGGGATGAGGAGGGGGAATCCTTCCAGGACCGTCAAAGGGATTCTTCTGGGTCCATTTACTATTGAGAGGAGTTCACCATGGTCCTGGACAGCACCACACCATCGAGGGTCCGGAAATCCCACTTCTGAAGTGCTAGGCCCATGTGCACCGATATTAGGCCCAACCCATGACAAGTGTGAGAGACTACTATATAGAGAAGAGGTTGGAGAAGCCATTATTTCCACTATTTGTAGAAGGTGTGTACTTTAGGGTCAGAGATAAAGCCTCAGAACAAGAAGTGACAGTGATTTACTCCAGAGGTAAATATTAGCCCGGTCACAGATGTCCCCCAGCTTCCCCACCCCAGACCCAGAGCCGCCGGTACACAGACCATGCAGGAGGGGGGGGGGATACAGCAGCCCGAGGGTCTCACCTTGAAGATTTCTCTCCCCACGTCTCCCTCCTCGCGGATCTTCCCCAGCTCGTCCTCCAGGGCCACACACTGCTCCCGGTACATGTCCGACAGCCGGTGCGCCTGGGCCAGCTGTTCTGTCAGGTTCTGGATTTGTAATCAGGAAGATTTACAATATGTACGACATAAAAAAGATAAGTTATAGAGAAGCGGAAGAAGTCATCACCTTCACCTCCTCGCTGCGTGATGTGCGCGCCGTCCTCTCAGCGTGTGACAGCCTCAGGAGCTCCATCTCCTGCTCCCTCTCCCGCTCCGGATCATGACTTTTTGCAAGTTGTTCCCGACACCGATCCAACTCCTGTAATAACCGATCCTTCTCCGCCATCCAGGACTTCTCATTAGCCCGACCCTCAAACTTCAGCTGTAAGAAATCTCTGGTGCTCTCATACAGGAGCTTCTGAGTCTTATTCAGCCTAGAGAAGATAATCAGCTATTAACTATAATACTGCCCCCTATGTACAGGGGTATAACTACTATAATACTGCCTCCTATGTACAAGAATATAACTACTATAATACTGCCCCCTATGTACAGGAATATAACTACTATAATACCGCCCCCTATGTACAGGAATATAACTACTATAATACTGCCTCCTATGTACAAGAATATAACTACTATAATACTGCTCCCTATGTACAGGAATATAACTACTATAATACTGCCCCCTATGTACAGGAATATAACTACTATAATACTGTCCCCTATGTACAGGAATATAACTACTATAATACTGCCCCCTATGTACAAGAATATAACTACTATAATACTGCCCCCTATGTACAAGAATATAACTACTATAATACTGCCCCCTATGTACAAGAATATAACTACTATAATACTGCCCCCTATGTACAAGAATATAACTACTATAATACTGCCCCCTATGTACAGGAATATAACTACTATAATACTGCCCCCTATGTACAGGAATATAACTACTATAATACTGCCCCCTATGTACAGGAATATAACTACTATAATACTGCCTCCTATGTACAAGAATATAACTACTATAATACTGCCCTCTATGTACAAGAATATAACTACTATAATACTGCCCCCTATGTACAGGAATATAACTACTATAATACTGCCCCCTATGTACAAGAATATAACTACTATAATACTGCCCCCCTATGTACAGGAATATAACTACTATAATACTGCCCCCTATGTACAGGAATATAACTACTATAATACTGCCTCCTATGTACAAGAATATAACTACTATAATACTGCCCCCTATGTACAGGAATATAACTACTATAATACTGCCCCCTATGTACAGGAATATAACTACTATAATACTGCCCCCTATGTACACGAATATAACTACTATAATACTGCCCCCTATGTACAGGAATATAACTACTATAATACTGCCCCCTATGTACAAGAATATAACTACTATAATACTGCCCCCTATGTACAGGAATATAACTACTATAATACTGCCCCCTATGTACAGGAATATAACTGCTATAATACTGCCTCCTATGTACAGGAATATAACTACTATAATACTGCCCTCTATGTACAAGAATATAACTACTATAATACTGCCCCCTATGTACAGGAATATAACTACTATAATACTGCCCCCTATGTACAGGAATATAACTACTATAATACTGCCCCCTATGTACAGGAATATAACTACTATAATACTGCCTCCTATGTACAAGAATATAACTACTATAATACTGCCCCCTATGTACAAGAATATAACTACTATAATACTGCCCCCTATGTACAAGAATATAACTACTATAATACTGCCCCCTGTGTACAGGAATATAACTACTATAATACTGCCCCCTATGTACAGGAATATAACTACTATAATACTGCCCCCCATGTACAAGAATACAACTACTATAATACTGCCCCTATGTACAGGAATATAACTACTATAATACTGCCCCCCTATGTACAGGAATATAACTACTATAATACTGCCCTCTATGTACAAGAATATAACTACTATAATACTGCCCCCTATGTACAGGAATATAACTACTATAATACTGCCCCCTATGTACAGGAATATAACTACTATAATACTGCCCCCTATGTACAGGAATATAACTACTATAATACTGCCCCCTATGTACAGGAATATAACTACTATAATACTGCCCCCTATGTACAGGAATATAACTACTATAATACTGCCCCCTATGTACAAGAATATAACTACTATAATACTGCCTCCTATGTACAAGAATATAACTACTATAATACTGCCCCCTATGTACAAGAATATAACTACTATAATACTGCCCCCTATGTACAGGAATATAACTACTATAATAATGCCCCCTATGTACAGGAATATAGCTACTATAATACTGCCCCCTATGTACAGGAATATAACTACTATAATACTGCCCCCTATGTACAGGAATATAACTACTATAATACTGCCCCCTATGTACAAGAATATAACTACTATAATACTGCCCCCTATGTACAAGAATATAACTACTATAATACTGCCCCCTATGTACAGGAATATAACTACTATAATACCTCCCCCTATGTACAAGAATATAACTACTATAATACTACCCCCTATGTACAGGAATATAACTACTATAATACAGCCCCCTATGTACAGGAATATAACTACTATAATACTGCCCCCTATGTACAGGAATATAACTACTATAATACTGCCCCCTATGTACACGAATATAACTACTATAATACTGCCCCCTATGTACAAGAATATAACTACTATAATACTACCCCCTATGTACACGAATATAACTACTATAATACGGCCCCCTATGTACAAGAATATAACTACTATAATACTACCCCCTATGTACAGGAATATAACTACTATAATACAGCCCCCTATGTACAAGAATATAACTACTATAATACTGCCCCCTATGTACAAGAATATAACTACTATAATACTGCCCCCTATGTACAAGAATATAACTACTATAATACTGCCCCCTATGTACAGGAATATAACTGCTATAATACTGCCCCCTATGTACAAGAATATAACTACTATAATACTGCCCCCTATGTACACGAATATAACTACTATAATACTGCCCCCTATGTACAAGAATATAACTACTATAATACTGCCCCTATGTACAGGAATATAACTACTATAATACTGCCCCCTATGTACAAGAATATAACTACTATAATACTGCCCCCTATGTACACGAATATAACTACTATAATACTGCCCCCTATGTACAAGAATATAACTACTATAATACTGCCCCTATGTACAGGAATATAACTACTATAATACTGCCCCCTATGTACAAGAATATAACTACTATAATACTGCCCCCTATGTACAAGAATATAACTACTATAATACTGCCCCCTATGTACAAGAATATAACTACTATAATACTGCCCCCTATGTCCAGGAATATAACTACTATAATACGGCCCCCTATGTACAGGAATATAACTACTATAATACTGCCCCCTATGTACAAGAATATAACTACTATAATACTGCCCCCTATGTACAAGAATATAACTACTATAATACTGCCCCCTATGTACAAGAATATAACTACTATAATACTGCCCCCTATGTCCAGGAATATAACTACTATAATACTGCCCCCTATGTCCAGGAATATAACTACTATAATACTGCCCCCTATGTCCAGGAATATAACTACTATAATACTGCCCCCTATGTCCAGGAATATAACTACTATAATACTGCTCCCTATGTACAAGGATATAACTACTATAATACTGCCCCCTATGTACAGGAATATAACTACTATAATACTGCCCCCTATGTACAGGGATATAACTACTATAATACTGCCTCCTATGTACAAGAATATAACTACTATAATACTGCCCCCTATGTACAGGAATATAACTACTATAATACTGCCCCCTATGTACAGGAATATAACTACTATAATACTGCCCCTATGTACAAGAATATAACTACTATAATACTGCTCCCTATGTACAAGAATATAACTACTATAATACTGCTCCCTATGTACAAGAATATAACTACTATAATACTGCCCCTATGTACAAGAATATAACTACTATAATACTGCCCCTATGAACAAGAATATAACTACTATAATACTGCCCCTATGAACAAGAATATAACTACTATAATACTGCCCCCTATGTACAGGAATATAACTACTATAATACTGCTCCCTATGTACAAGAATATAACTACTATAATACTGCCCCCTATGTACAAGAATATAACTACTATAATACTGCCCCTATGTACAAGAATATAACTACTATAATACTGCCCCCTATGTACAGGAATATAACTACTATAATACTGCCCCCTATGTACAGGAATATAACTACTATAATACTGCCCCCTATGTACAAGAATATAACTACTATAATACTGCCCCTATGTACAGGAATATAACTACTATAATACTGCCCCCTATGTACAGGAATATAACTACTATAATACTGCCCCCTATGTACAAGAATATAACTACTATAATACTGCCCCCTATGTACGGGGATATAACCGTTACACTACACGCACTTATCAGTCATGTCCTTGATCTTGGCCTGGTCTCGCTGGTGCTGGACCTGGGCCTCCTCCATGCGGATCCTGCGGTCATCCAGTAGCGCCTCGGCCTGCTCCTTGGAGAGCCGGGTTTGCTCCTCTAGTTGGGCTTGCAGCGCCTCCACCTGCAGAGAACATGAGCTGTAGATGATATTGGAGCTTAGTGTCTCCGCACCCCTGCCTGGTCTCTCCTGGGGTCTCACCTGGAGCAGGAGGGTCTGGTCATCGGGTTTGTCTTGAGTTGGGGCTCGGTGGTTCTTCCCAGACGTTCGGCTTTTCTTCCCAGCTTTAGAGAGAGAAGGGATAACATTGGGTCACGTGGGGTCATGACTCCAGGACGCAGCCCTGTAACGCAGGGTCATCATCTCACCTGTTCCAGCCTGGGCCGGGTGCTGCTCCTTCCGGTCATTGGGGTCTCTGGTCTGCAGGGGGCGCTGCGCTATGGTGACCTGTAGAACCAGAGAAGAGACACCGACAGGTTACACATTACTATCTAGGATCATGTGCCAATAAATCCATGATTAACCCCTTCATTCCCACCTTGTTTGGCGGCTCCTTATGGAAGTAAGTGATCTCCCCGCCGCCTGTTCCCACCAGGGCAAGAAGTCGCTGGATTTTCTTCCTGTCCTCCAGTTCTCTAGGGTAAAATACAAGGTATAGAAGGACTAATGGACAGAAGTAGACGGCACCAGCCAATACATAGTGGCAGCTCATCGGTACTGCAGCTCACATGTATGGGAAGTGAGCAGCCACTATACAGTGGACGGAGCCTTGTGCTTCTGTATGGATCCAGCTGTAGTGTCACGACTGCTCTTTGTTCCATGAACAGCTCCACCACAGCCCATGAGGTAGTGTTCGGTATTGCATCTCACTCCATGAGCGAGTCTGCAGTGCAATACCAAACTCACCCTATGGACAGGGGCGGCGCTGTTCCTGGAAGAGAGCGCTGATGTTTGTCTAATCTTTGACAACCCCTTTAAAATGCAACCATTACTAGTCATCCAAAACAGGTGAACCAAAGGAATGGAAGCCGTCATGTTGTCTAGAAGCTGCCATGTAAAGAAGTGGACCCCACAGTCTCACCGGATCTTCAGGCGGTCGTTCTCCGAGTACAGCCGCAGGACATGCTCGCGCTCCTGGAAGAGGTAAACCTGCATGTCGCTCAGCGCCTTCTGCAGCTCCGCAATCTCCTCCTCCCGCTGCCGCATCTCCCACTGGAGCTTGTGCTGCCGAAGACAAGAGGATGATGTCAGGTCACTACAGGCAGCTAGACCCTCCCCACATAGACGTAGGGGACCCCTCCCCTGATGAGGCCCCCCCCAGTAGTCGTAGGGGGATCCCTTCCTGACAAGCCCTGCAATAGACCCCCAACGAGCTCCCCAATAGACGTAGGGGGATCCCTCCCCACATAGACGTAGGGGGATCCCAACCTCAACAAGCCCCCCATAAAAGTAGGGGATCCCCCCACCCAAGGAGCTCCCCTGTAGACGTTGGCAACACCTTTCCTGATGAGGCCCCCCACTAGACGTAGGGTGACCTCTCCCTGACAAGCACCGCCATAGACTTATGGGAATCCTCCCCCAACAAGCACCCTAATAGACGTAGAGGGACCCCTGATGATCCCCCCCCCATAGACGTAGGGGAACCCCCCCGAAGAGCCCCCCCGGCCCATTAGACATCAGGGGACCTTTCCCGAAGAGCCCCCCCATTTGACATGGAGGAACCCTCCCTCGAACAGCCCCCCATTAGATGTAGGGGAACCCTACCCCAATGAGCCCCCCCATAGAAGTAGGGTGATCCCTCCCCTGATGAGGAGCCCCCTTCCCAATAGAAGTAGGGTGATCCCTCCCCTCATGAGGAGCCCCCCTCCCAATAGAAGTAGGGTGATCCCTCCCCTGATGAGGAGCCCCCCTCCCAATAGAAGTAGGGTGATCCCTCCCCTGATGAGGAGCCCCCCTCCCAATAGAAGTAGGGTGATCCCTCCCCCATAGACACAGATGAAAGCCTCCCCCGACGAGTCCCCCACTACTTCACCTGCTCCTCGTACGTGGCTTTGTACTGCTCCAGCCTCTTCACCAGGTCTTCATGTTCCTCGTCAAACTCTGCGATCTTCCTGCGGTAATACTCCAGCAGCTCGCGGGACGGGCGCAGGTACGCCAGGCGCTCATTAATCGGAGGCAACGGGGTGGAGTCCGCCGGCCGGGGGCTGCAGTCATAGGACACTGACAAGTCTGGAGTGTGGGGGGTCCGATACCTGAGAAAGAGCGGGGGAGATTATCAACCGGACACAACCGGAGCTCCATTTACTGATGGTTTTCGGCTGACGCACATCTCAGGGGAATGAGCCCTCTAGGGGTGTGTTCACACTTTACCACCTTGTTCCGTTATGCGAGTAACCCCGTGGATCGTACCAAGTTTACACATTTGCCCCCCCCCCCCCCATTCACAGGAGAACGAATGGTGGGGGTCCGAGTACTGATCACGAGGACGGGACCCTCTGCGACACGGAGGAGGGGGGTCCTATTCTCACCATGGATCTTTAGACAATGATTGGCAGCGCTGTATAGAATCTGGAATGGTGGACACTGCCAGAGTATTGAATATTCTCCGGATTACGGGGGGTCCCAGGAGTCAGACCACCACCAATCAGCGTATCCCCCCCTTATTCTGTGCATAGGGGGGAACTGCAGAACTTGGTACAAACCCTTTAAAGGGGAACCTTAGAAATTGTGTACCAATAATCACTAGGACGCTCCCCTGTGTCATAACAAGAGGGGTAAATCCCCCCGTTACGTGCCCCCCTGGGTCTCACCTGCCGCCCCGGTGGTCTCTGGGTGGTGACAGCGCCATATCCACAAAATACACAAAACCTGAAAGAAGGGAAGAGAAAACAACATCAGTAAAGTCACAGATGATTCAATCACTGGGGTATCCCCAATTCTTATCCCAGCAGGGACCCCCAGAGATCCCAGTACAGCAGCGCCCCCTGGCTACCTGATGTGCAGGAAGCTTAAAGGGGTTGTCACAGAGGGTTTTATCATTAGGGGTCCCCCACTTATGTGCATACGACCAGGGGTTCAGACTGCATCCTGTGACAACCCCTTTAAATCAGACATAAGTTATACCGCAATTCACACTATGTAGGATGCGTTTTTTTTTTTTAAAGCGCATGGAATAAGAGGGTTCAGCAGGAACACCCCTCCCTATATACCGGTATACAGCAGGACAGTGAGTAATAGAAGGTCACATATCACCGGCTCTCACCCGCTCCCTCCGCCGCCTCAGCCTCACTGCTCAACTGAAAAGAACCAAACAAGCCGCCGGTCGCGTCACAGCCAATCACAGCGCCGCTTCGTTCTCCGGCCAATCAGGAGCAGCGTCATTGCTGTCACGGCGCGCGGTGCTCACCGGTAAATGTAGTTCTATGTTCTACGCCCTGGACTGTACATTATTATTATTATTATTATTATTGTAGCCGTAGTATCACATTACAGAATAAAAGTTATAATATTATTATTAGTGACACACTACTGCGCGGCTTCTGATATTCTGACTGAAATCTGCGCGGTTACTAAGGACAACAGCATTGTTTACCATACATTCCATGAGGCGCTGTTCACATTTGCGGATATGACAGGAAGAATAGAACTTGAAGGATTAACTTCCCATGAATATAACCCTCTATATTATGTCCCCTTAGTGTCCTGACCCTCAATATTATGTCCCCTTAGTGTCCTGACCCTCTATATTATGTCCCCTTAGTGTCCTGACCCTCTATATTATGTCCCCTTAGTGTCCTGACCCTCTATATTATGTCCCCTTAGTGTTCTGACCCTCTATATTATGTCCCCTTAGTACCCTGGCCCTCTATATTATGTCCCCTTAGTGTCCTGACCCTCTATATTATGTCCCTTAGTGCCCTGACCCTCTATATTATGTCCCCTTAGTGTCCTGACCCTCTATATTATGTCCCTTAGTGCCCTGACCCTCTATATTATGTCCCCTTAGTACCCTGGCCCTCTATATTATGTCCCCTTAGTGTCCTGACCCTCTATATTATGTCCCTTAGTGCCCTGACCCTCTATATTATGTCCCTTAGTGTCCTGACCCTCTATATTATGTCCCCTTACTGCCCTGACCCTCTATATTATGTCCCCTTAGTGCCCTGACCCTCTATATTATGTCCCCTTAGTGTCCTGACCCTCAATATTATGTCCCCTTAGTGTCCTGACCCTCTATATTATGTCCCCTTAGTGTCCTGACCCTCTATATTATGTCCCCTTAGTGCCCTGACCCTCTATATTATGTCCCCTTAGTACCCTGGCCCTCTATATTATGTCCCCTTAGTGTCCTGACCCTCTATATTATGTCCCTTAGTGCCCTGACCCTCTATATTATGTCCCTTAGTGTCCTGACCCTCTATATTATGTCCCCTTACTGCCCTGACCCTCTATATTATGTCCCCTTAGTGCCCTGACCCTCTATATTATGTCCCCTTAGTGTCCTGACCCTCAATATTATGTCCCCTTAGTGTCCTGACCCTCTATATTATGTCCCCTTAGTGTCCTGACCCTCTATATTATGTCCCCTTAGTGTCCTGACCCTCTATATTATGTCCCCTTAGTGTCCTGACCCTCTATATTATGTCCCCTTAGTGTCCGGACCCTCTATATTATGTCCCCTTAGTGCCCTGACCCTCTATATTATGTCCCCTTAGTGTCCTGACCCTCTATATTATGTCCCTTAGTGCCCTGACCCTCTATATTATGTCCCCTTAGTGTCCTGACCCTCTATATTATGTCCCCTTAGTGTCCTGACCCTCTATATTATGTCCCCTTAGTGTCCTGACCCTCTGTATTATGTCCCCTTAGTGTCCTGACCCTCTATATTATGTCCCCTTAGTGTCCCTGACCCTCTATATTATGTCCCCTTAGTGTCCTGACCCTCTATATTATGTCCCTTAGTGTCCTGACCCTCTATATTATGTCTCCTTAGTGTCACTGACCCTCTATATTATGTCCCCTTAGTGCCCTGACCCTCTATATTATGTCCCCTTAGTGCCCTGACCCTCTATATTATGTCCCCTTAGTGTCCTGACCCTCTATATTATGTCCCCTTAGTGTCCTGACCCTCTATATTATGTCCCCTTAGTGTCCTGACCCTCTATATTATGTCCTCGTGTCCTGACCCTCTATATTATGTCCCCTTAGTGCCCTGACCCTCTATATTATGTCTCCTTAGTGTCCTGACCCTCTATATTATGTCCCTTAGTGCCCTGACCCTCTATATTATGTCCCTTAGTGTCCTGACCCTCTATATTATGTCCCCTTAGTGCCCTGACCCTCTATATTATGTCCCCTTAGTGCCCTGACCCTCTATATTATGTCCCCTTAGTGTCCTGACCCTCAATATTATGTCCCCTTAGTGTCCTGACCCTCTATATTATGTCCCCTTAGTGTCCTGACCCTCTATATTATGTCCCCTTAGTGTCCTGACCCTCTATATTATGTCCCCTTAGTGTCCTGACCCTCTATATTATGTCCCCTTAGTGTCCGGACCCTCTATATTATGTCCCCTTAGTGCCCTGACCCTCTATATTATGTCCCCTTAGTGTCTCTGACCCTCTATATTATGTCCCCTTAGTGTCCTGACCCTCTATATTATGTCCCCTTAGTGTCCTGACCCTCTGTATTATGTCCCCTTAGTGTCCTGACCCTCTGTATTATGTCCCCTTAGTGTCCTGACCCTCTATATTATGTCCCCTTAGTGTCCCTGACCCTCTATATTATGTCCCCTTAGTGTCCTGACCCTCTATATTATGTCCCCTTAGTGTCCTGACCCTCTATATTATGTCCCCTTAGTGTCTCTGACCCTCTATATTATGTCCCCTTAGTGTCCTGACCCTCTATATTATGTCCCCTTAGTACCCTGGCCCTCTATATTATGTCCCCTTAGTGTCCTGACCCTCTATATTATGTCTCCTAAGTGTCCTGACCCTCTATATTATGTCCCCTTAGTGCCCTGACCCTCTATATTATGTCCCCTTAGTGTCCTGACCCTCTATATTATGTCTCCTAAGTGTCCTGACCCTCTATATTATGTCCCCTTAGTGCCCTGACCCTCTATATTATGTCCCCTTAGTGTCCTCACCCTCTATATTATGTCCCCTTAGTGTCCTGACCCTCTATATTATGTCCCCTTAGTGTCCTGACCCTCTATATTATGTCTCCTTAGTGTCCTGACCCTCTATATTATGTCCCTTAGTGTCCTGACCCTCTATATTATGTCTCCTTAGTGTCACTGACCCTCTATATTATGTCCCCTTAGTGCCCTGACCCTCTATATTATGTCCCCTTAGTGCCCTGACCCTCTATATTATGTCCCCTTAGTGTCCTGACCCTCTATATTATGTCCCCTTAGTATCCTGACCCTCCATATTATGTCTCCTTAGTGTCCTGACCCTCTATATTATGTCCCTTAGTGTCCTGACCCTCTATATTATGTCTCCTTAGTGTCACTGACCCTCTATATTATGTCCCCTTAGTGCCCTGACCCTCTATATTATGTCCCCTTAGTGCCCTGACCCTCTATATTATGTCCCCTTAGTGTCCTGACCCTCTATATTATGTCCCCTTAGTATCCTGACCCTCCATATTATGTCCCCTTAGTGTCCTGACCCTCTATATTATGTCCCTTAGTGCCCTGACCCTCTATATTATGTCCCTTAGTGTCCTGACCCTCTATATTATGTCCCCTTAGTGCCCTGACCCTCTATATTATGTCCCCTTAGTGCCCTGACCCTCTATATTATGTCCCCTTAGTGTCCTGACCCTCTATATCAGGGGTCAGGAACCTTTTTGGCTGAGAGAGCCATGAATGCCACATATTTTAAAATGTTATTCCGTAAGAGCCGTACAATATGCACATGTCCCCCAGTAGATAGGTACTCCCAGTGTCACAGGTGCCCCTGCGATCTAGGTCTCGGATCGCAGGCACACCCGTGCCCCTCTCCAAGGTGGCGCCCCTTTCTGAGGTCACTCAACTCACCACTTTCCGTCTCCCGGCTGGCAAGTGTGCGTGCACCGCACTCGCAGATTTGAAGGGCTAGTGTGCCGCTGCCCACTTCCCAGGTTCCTATAAAGACCGGCGGCTCCCAGCATTCCCCATCTGATCTTAGTGCTTCATGCCTATGTGGAAGCTTTCTACAGTGTTTCCTTCCCAAGTGTTGACCTCCCATTGTGACCCCGGAGTTGTTCCTAATTCTGCTCCTTCGCTGCCAGCCCTGATCTCTTGCTCCGTCCCCGACCTTGCATCATTGCCGCCTACCTTGACCGTCTGCCTGTTCCTGACCACGAGACTGCCTAGTGATTCTGTACCTTGACCTTGGCTGCCACCGTGGACAAGTCGCGCCTGTGGAACGATCTGGTTGTACAACGCTGTAGAAAGACCATCCTGCTTTGCGGCGGGCTCTAGTGAAGACCAGGTGCCACTTAGACTCCGGTCCCAGGTGTCTGCTTACATCATTGTCCGCGGTGGACCAGGGGGTTCACCATTCCAAATCCTGACACCCACCACATGCCTCCCAGTAGATAGGTAGTGATAGCACATACTTCCAGTAAATGGGAACCCACAGCACATGCCCCCAAGTAAATAGGTAGCTACAGCACATACCCCCAGCCACAGCACATGCTTCGCAGGAGATAGGTAGTCACAGCACATGCCTCTGAGTACATAGGTAGTCACAGCACATGCCTCCGAGTACATAGGTAGTCACAGCACATGCCTCCGAGTACATAGGTAGTCACAGCACATGCCTCCGAGTACATAGGTAGCCACAGCACATTTTCCCAGTAGATAGGTAGCCACAGCACATGCCTCCCAGTATATAGGTAGCCACAGCACATGCCCCCAGTATATAGGTAGCCACAGCACATACTCCCAAGTAAATAGGTAGCCACAGCACATGCCCCCAAGTAGATAGGTAGCCACAGCACATGCCCCCAGTATATAGATAGCCACAGCACATGCTTCACAGGAGATAGGTAGTCACAGCACATGCCTCCAAATACATAGGTAGCCCCAGCACATACTCCCAGTAAATGGGTAGCCACAGCACATACTCCCAGTAGATAGGTAGCCACAGCACATACTCCCAGTAGATAGGTAGCCCCAGCACATACTCCCAGTAGATAGGTAGCCACAGCACATACTCCCAGTAGATAGGTAGCCACAGCACATACTCCCAGTAGATAGGTAGCCACAGCACATTTTCCAAGTAGATAGGTAGCCACAGCACATGCCTCCCAGTATATAGGTAGCCACAGCACATACTCCCAGTATATAGGTAGCCACAGCACATACTCCCAGTATATAGGTAGCCACAGCACATACCCCCAGTATATAGGTAGCCACAGCACATGCCCCCAAGTAGATAGGTAGCCACACCACATGCCTCCCAGTAGATGGGTAGTCACAGCAAAAAAAAAAATATTCATTTACCAGCGTTACTTGCAGACAGCTCCTTATCACTCCCAACCTCTTCTCTTTGACCCAGGCTTAGACGATGGCCGTCTGGGTCATACAAAGGACGTAAGCAGCGGTAACATCGCTGCCTGTGTCCAGTGATCAGTCCAAGAGACACACAGCAGCCATCACTACTTATTACAGATCTGTCTGAGAGCCAGATGCAGCCAACAAAAGAGCCATATCTGGCTCCCGAGCCATAGGTTCCCTACCCCTGCTCTATATTATGTCCCCTTAGTGTCCTGACCCTCTATATTATGTCCCCTTAGTGTCCTGACCCTCTATATTATGTCCCCTTAGTGTCCTGACCCTCTATATTATGTCCCTTAGTGTCCTGACCCTCTATATTATGTCTCCTTAGTGTCCTGACCCTCTATATTATGTCCCTTAGTGTCCTGACCCTCTATATTATGTCCCCTTAGTGCCCTGACCCTCTATATTATGTCCCCTTAGTGTCCTGACCCTCTATATTATGTCCACTTAGTGTCCTGACCCTCTATATTATGTCCACTTAGTGTCCGGACCCTCTATATTATGTCCCCTTAGTGTCCTGACCCTCTATATTATGTCCCCTTAGTGTCCTGACCCTCTATATTATGTCCCCTTAGTGTCCTCACCCTCTATATTATGTCCCCTTAGTGCCCTGACCCTCTATATTATGTCCCCTTAGTGCCCTGACCCTCTATATTATGTCCCCTTAGTGCCCTGACCCTCTATATTATGTCCCTTAGTGTCCTGACCCTCTATATTATGTCCCCTTAGTGTCCTGACCCTCTATATTATGTCCTCGTGTCCTGACCCTCTATATTATGTCCCCTTAGTGTCCTGACCCTCTATATTATGTCCCCTTAGTGTCCCTGACCCTCTATATTATGTCCCCTTAGTGTCCTGACCCTCTACATTATGTCCCCTTAGTGTCCTGACCCTCTATATTATGTCCCCTTAGTGTCCTGACCCTCTATATTATGTCCCCTTAGTGTCCTGACCCTCTATATTATGTCCCCTTAGTGTCCTCACCCTCTATATTATGTCCCCTTAGTGTCCTGACCCTCTATATTATGTCCCCTTAGTGTCCTGACCCTCTATATTATGTCCCCTTAGTGTCCTGACCCTCTATATTATGTCCACTTAGTGTCCGGACCCTCTATATTATGTCCCCTTAGTGTCCTGACCCTCTATATTATGTCCCCTTAGTGTCCTGACCCTCTATATTATGTCCTCGTGTCCTGACCCTCTATATTATGTCCCTTAGTGTCCTGACCCTCTATATTATGTCTCCTTAGTGTCCTGACCCTCTATATTATGTCCCTTAGTGTCCTGACCCTCTATATTATGTCCCCTTAGTGTCCTGACCCTCTATATTATGTCCACTTAGTGTCCTGACCCTCTATATTATGTCCCCTTAGTGTCCTGACCCTCTATATTATGTCCACTTAGTGTCCGGACCCTCTATATTATGTCCCCTTAGTGTCCTGACCCTCTATATTATGTCCCCTTAGTGTCCTGACCCTCTATATTATGTCCTCGTGTCCTGACCCTCTATATTATGTCCCCTTAGTGTCCTGACCCTCTATATTATGTCCCCTTAGTGTCCCTGACCCTCTATATTATGTCCCCTTAGTGTCCTGACCCTCTACATTATGTCCCCTTAGTGTCCTTACCCTCTATATTATGTCACCTTAGTGTCCTGACCCTCTATATTATGTCCCCTTAGTGTCCTGACCCTCTATATTATGTCCTCGTGTCCTGACCCTCTATATTATGTCCCCTTAGTGTCCTGACCCTCTATATTATGTCCCCTTAGTGTCCTCACCCTCTATATTATGTCCCCTTAGTGCCCTGACCCTCTACATTATGTCCCCTTAGTGTCCTTACCCTCTATATTATGTCACCTTAGTGTCCTGACCCTCTATATTATGTCCCCTTAGTGCCCTGACCCTCTATATTATGTCCCCTTAGTGTCCTGACCCTCTATATTATGTCACCTTAGTGTCCTGACCCTCTATATTATGTCCCCTTAGTGCCCTGACCCTCTATATTATGTCCCCTTAGTGTCCTGACCCTCTATATTATGTCCCCTTAGTGTCCTGACCCTCTATATTATGTCCCCTTAGTGTCCTGACCCTCTATATTATGTCCCCTTAGTGTCCTGACTCTCTATATTATGTCCCCTTAGTGTCCTGACCCTCTATATTATGTCCCTTTAGTGTCCTGACCCTCTATATTATGTCCCCTTAGTGTCCTGACCCTCTATATTATGTCCCCTTAGTGTCCTGACCCTCTATATTATGTCCCCTTAGTGTCCTGACCCTCTATATTATGTCCTCGTGTCCTGACCCTCTATATTATGTCCCCTTAGTGTCCTGACCCTCTATATTATGTCCCCTTAGTGTCCCTGACCCTCTATATTATGTCCCCTTAGTGCCCTGACCCTCTATATTATGTCTCCTTAGTGCCCTGACCCTCTATATTATGTCCCCTTAGTGTCTCTGACCCTCTATATTATGTCCCCTTAGTGTCCTTACCCTCTATATTATGTCCCCTTAGTGTCCTGACCCTCTATATTATGTCTCCTAAGTGTCCTGACCCTCTATATTATGTCCCCTTAGTGTCCTGACCCTCTATATTATGTCCCCTTAGTGCCCTGATCCTCTATATTATGTCCCCTTAGTGTCCTGACCCTCAATATTATGTCCCCTTAGTGTCCTGACCCTCTATATTATGTCCCCTTAGTGCCCTGACCCTCTATATTATGTCTCCTTAGTGCCCTGACCCTATATATTATGTCCCCTTAGTGCCCTGACCCTCTATATTATGTCTCCTTAGTGTCCTGACCCTCTATATTATGTCCCCTTAGTGTCCCTGACCCTCTATATTATGTCCCCTTAGTGTCCTGACCCTCTATATTATGTCCCCTTAGTGTCCTGACCCTCTATATTATGTCCCCTTAGTGTCCTGACCCTCTATATTATGTCCCCTTAGTGTCCTGACCCTCTATATTATGCCCCCTTAGTGTCCTGACCCTCTATATTATGTCCCCTTAGTGCCCTGACCCTCTATATTATGTCCCCTTAGTGTCCTGACCCTCTATATTATGTACCCTTAGTGTCCTGACCCTCTATATTATGTCCCCTTAGTGCCCTGACCCTCTATATTATGTCCCCTTAGTGCCCTGACCCTCTATATTATGTCCCTTAGTGTCCCTGACCCTCTATATTATGTCCCCTTAGTGTCCTGACCCTCTATATTATGTCCCCTTAGTGCCCTGACCCTCTATATTATGTCCCCTTAGTGTCCTGACCCTCTATATTATGTCCCCTTAGTGTCCTGACCCTCTATATTATGCCCCCTTAGTGTCCTGACCCTCTATATTATGTCCCCTTAGTGCCCTGACCCTCTATATTATGTCCCCTTAGTGCCCTGACCCTCTATATTATGTCCCCTTAGTGTCCTGACCCTCTATATTATGTCCCCTTAGTGTCCTCACCCTCTATATTATGTCCCCTTAGTGTCCTGACCCTCTATATTATGTCCTCTTAGTGTCCTGACCCTCTATATTATGTCCCCTTAGTCTCCTGACCCTCTATATTATGTCCCCTTAGTGTCCTGACCCTCTATATTATGTCCCCTTAGTGCCCTGACCCTCTATATTATGTCCCCTTAGTGTCCTGACCCTCTATATTATGTCCCCTTAGTGCCCTGACCCTCTATATTATGTCTCCTTAGTGCCCTGACCCTCTGTATTATGTCTCCTTAGTGTCCTGACCCTCTATATTATGTCCCCTTAGTGTCCTGACCCTCTATATTATGTCCCCTTAGTGTCCCTGACCCTCTATATTATGTCCCCTTAGTGTCCCTGACCCTCTATATTATGTCCCCTTAGTGTCCTGACCCTCTATATTATGCCCCCTTAGTGTCCTGACCCTCTATATTATGTCCCCTTAGTGCCCTGACCCTCTATATTATGTCCCCTTAGTGTCCTCACCCTCTATATTATGTCCCCTTAGTGCCCTGACCCTCTATATTATGTCCCCTTAGTGTCCTGACCCTCTATATTATGTCCCCTTAGTGCCCTGACCCTCTATATTATGTCCCCTTAGTGCCCTGACCCTCTATATTATGTCCCCTTAGTGTCCTGACCCTCTATATTATGTCCCCTTAGTGTCCTCACCCTCTATATTATGTCCCCTTAGTGTCCTGACCCTCTATATTATGTCCTCTTAGTGTCCTGACCCTCTATATTATGTCCCCTTAGTCTCCTGACCCTCTATATTATGTCCCCTTAGTGTCCTGACCCTCTATATTATGTCCCCTTAGTGCCCTGACCCTCTATATTATGTCCCCTTAGTGTCCTGACCCTCTATATTATGTCCCCTTAGTGTCCTCACCCTCTATATTATGTCCCCTTAGTGTCCTGACCCTCTATATTATGTCCTCTTAGTGTCCTGACCCTCTATATTATGTCCCCTTAGTCTCCTGACCCTCTATATTATGTCCCCTTAGTGTCCTGACCCTCTATATTATGTCCCCTTAGTGTCCTGACCCTCTATATTATGTCCCCTTAGTGTCCTGACCCTCTATATTATGTCCCCTTAGTGTCCTGACCCTCTATATTATGTCCCATTAGTGTCCTGACCCTCTATATTATGTCCCCTTAGTGTCCTGACCCTCTATATTATGTCCCATTAGTGTCCTGACCCTCTATATTATGTCCCCTTAGTGTCCTGACCCTCTATATTATGTCCCCTAAGTGTCCTGACCCTCTATATTATGTCTCCTTAGTGTCCTGACCCTCTATATTATGTCCCCTTAGTCTCCTGACCCTCTATATTATGTCCCCTTAGTGTCCCTGACCCTCTATATTATGTCCCCTTAGTGCCCTGACCCTCTATATTATGTCCCCTTAGTGCCCTGACCCTCTATATTATGTCCCCTTAGTGCCCTGACCCTCTATATTATGTCCCCTTAGTGTCCTGACCCTCTATATTATGTCTCCTTAGTGTCCTGACCCTCTATATTATGTCTCCTTAGTGTCCTGACCCTCTATATTATGTCCCCTTAGTGTCCCTGACCCTCTATATTATGTCCCCTTAGTGTCCCTGACCCTCTATATTATGTCCCCTTAGTGTCCTGATCCTCTATATTATGTCCCCTTAGTGCCCTGACCCTCTATATTATGTCTCCTTAGTGCCCTGACCCTCTATATTATGTCCCCTTAGTGTCTCTGACCCTCTATATTATGTCCCCTTAGTGCCCTGACCCTCTATATTATGTCCCCTTAGTGCCCTGACCCTCTATATTATGTCCCCTTAGTGTCTCTGACCCTCTATATTATGTCCCCTTAGTGCCCTGACCCTCTATATTATGTCCCCTTAGTGTCTCTGACCCTCTATATTATGTCCCCTTAGTGTCCTGACCCTCTATATTATGTCCCTTAGTGTCCTGACCCTCTATATTATGCCCCCTTAGTGTCCTGACCCTCCATATTATGTCCCCTTAGTGCCCTGACCCTCTATATTATGTCCCCTTAGTGTCTCTGACCCTCTATATTATGTCCCCTTAGTGCCCTGACCCTCTATATTATGTCCCCTTAGTGTCTCTGACCCTCTATATTATGTCCCCTTAGTGTCCTGACCCTCTATATTATGTCCCCTTAGTGTCCTGACCCTCTATATTATGTCCCTTAGTGTCCTGACCCTCTATATTATGCCCCCTTAGTGTCCTGACCCTCCATATTATGTCCCCTTAGTGCCCTGACCCTCTATATTATGTCCCCTTAGTGTCTCTGACCCTCTATATTATGTCCCCTTAGTGTCCTGACCCTCTATATCAGTGATTTTCAACCTGTGTGCCGCGACACAAGGTTGAGTGTGCCGCGGGGGAAAGTTGCCCGAACTAGGCTGCCCCGGTGTCGAGCTGCCGCCGCACCCCCGTATTTCTGCCCCATACTTACCTCCAAGTCCCACGGCGGCGATCCGCCCGTCTTCTGTAGCTCCTGTACCGCGCGGCCCATGTCACGTGACTGACGCGACCTGACGTCAGGTCGCGTAAGTCACGTGACCAGAGGCGCGCGGTGCAGGAGCTACAGAAGGTGAGCGGATCGCCATTAGGAGTGAAGGTACGCGGAAGAAGACATCAAGGGTAAGTATATAGGGTTATTATTTGTATAAGGAAGGTAGCTAGGGTTTTTTTTTTTTATTAGTAAAGGTAGGCTGGGGCTTTTTATTTGTTAAGGGGGGCCTCTAGGGCCTTTTAATTAGTAAAGGGGGGCCTCTAGGTCCTTTTAATTAGTAAAGGGGGGCCTCTAGGGCCTTTTAATTAGTAAAGGGGGGGCTCTAGGGCCTTTTAATTAGTAAAGGGGGGCCTCTAGGGCCTTTTAATTAGTAAAGGGGGGCCGCTGGGTCTTTTAATTAGTAAAGGGGGGCCGCTGGGTCTTTTAATTAGTAAAGGGGGGCCTCTAGGGCCTTTTAATTAGTAAAGGGGGGCCTCTAGGGCCTTTTAATTAGTAAAGGGGGGCCTCTAGGGCCTTTTAATTAGTAAAGGGGGGGCTCTAGGGCCTTTTAATTAGTAAAGGGGGGCTCTAGGGCCTTTTAAATAGTAAAGGGAGGCCGCTACGGGCTCTTAATTTGTAATGGGAGACAGCTAGGGCCTTTTTATTAGTAAAGGGAGGCCTCTAGGGGCTTTTTATTAGTAAAGGGAGGCAGCTAGGGGCTTTTTATTAGTAAAGGGAGGCCTCTAGGGGCTTTTTATTAGTAAAGGGAGGCCGCCAGGGGCTTTTTATTAGTAAAGGGAGGCATCTAGGGGCTTTTTATTAGTAAAGGGAGGCCGCCAGGGGCTTTTTATTAGTAAAGGGAGGCAGCTAGGGGCTTTTTATTAGTAAAGGGAGGCATCTAGGGGCTTTTTATTAGTAAAGGGAGGCAGCTAGGGCCTTTTTATTAGTAAAGGGAGGCATCTAGGGGCTTTTTATTAGTAAAGGGAGGCAGCTAGGGCCTTTTTATTAGTAAAGGGAGGCATCTAGGGCCTTTTTATTAGTAAAGGGAGGCAGCTAGGGCCTTTTTATTAGTAAAGGGAGGCAGCTAGGGGCTTTTTATTAGTAAAGGGAGGCATCTAGGGGCTTTTTATTAGTAAAGGGAGGCATCTAGGGGCTTTTTATTAGTAAAGGGAGGCTGCTAGGGCCTTTTTATTAGTAAAGGGAGGCAGCTAGGGGCTTTTTATTAGTAAAGGGAGGCAGCTAGGGGCTTTTTATTAGTAAAGGGAGGCAGCTAGGGGCTTTTTATTAGTAAAGGGAGGCCGCCAGGGGCTTTTTATTAGTAAAGGGAGGCCGCCAGGGGCTTTTTATTAGTAAAGGGAGGCAGCTAGGGGCTTTTTATTAGTAAAGGGAGGCAGCTAGGGGCTTTTTATTAGTAAAGGGAGGCCGCCAGGGGCTTTTTATTAGTAAAGGGAGGCCGCCAGGGGCTTTTTATTAGTAAAGGGAGGCAGCTAGGGGCATTTTATTAGTAAAGGGAGGCAGCCAGGGGCTTTTTATTAGTAAAGGGAGGCAGCTAGGTGCATTTTATTAGTAAAGGGAGGCCGCCAGGGGCTTTTTATTAGTAAAGGGGGGCCGCTAGGGGCATTTTATTAGTAAAGGGAGGCAGCTAGGGGCATTTTATTAGTAAAGGGAGGCAGCTAGGGGCATTTTATTAGTAAAGGGAGGCAGCTAGGTGCATTTTATTAGTAAAGGGAGGCCGCCAGGGGCTTTTTATTAGTAAAGGGGGGCCGCCAGGGGCTCTTGATTAGTAAAGGGGGGCAGCTAGGGGCTTTTTATTAGTAAAGGGAGGCAGCTAGGGGCTTTTTATTAGTAAAGGGAGGCCGCCAGGGGCTTTTTATTAGTAAAGGGAGGCCGCCAGGGGCTTTTTATTAGTAAAGGGAGGCAGCTAGGGGCATTTTATTAGTAAAGGGAGGCAGCCAGGGGCTTTTTATTAGTAAAGGGAGGCAGCTAGGTGCATTTTATTAGTAAAGGGAGGCCGCCAGGGGCTTTTTATTAGTAAAGGGGGGCCGCTAGGGGCATTTTATTAGTAAAGGGAGGCAGCTAGGGGCATTTTATTAGTAAAGGGAGGCAGCTAGGGGCATTTTATTAGTAAAGGGAGGCCGCCAGGGGCTTTTTATTAGTAAAGGGAGGCAGCTAGGGGCATTTTATTAGTAAAGGGAGGCAGCCAGGGGCTTTTTATTAGTAAAGGGAGGCAGCTAGGGGCATTTTATTAGTAAAGGGAGGCCGCCAGGGGCTTTTTATTAGTAAAGGGAGGCCGCCAGGGGCTTTTTATTAGTAAAGGGAGGCAGCTAGGGCCTTTTTATTAGTAAAGGGAGGCCGCAAGGGGCTTTTTATTAGTAAAGGGAGGCAGCTAGGGGCTTTTTATTAGTAAAGGGAGGCATCTAGGGGCTTTTTATTAGTAAAGGGAGGCCGCAAGGGGCTTTTTATTAGTAAAGGGAGGCCGCCAGGGGCTTTTTATTAGTAAAGGGAGGCAGCTAGGGCCTTTTTATTAGTAAAGGGAGGCCGCAAGGGGCTTTTTATTAGTAAAGGGAGGCCTCTAGGGGCTTTTTATTAGTAAAGGGAGGCAGCTAGGGGCTTTTTATTAGTAAAGGGAGGCCGCCAGGGGCTTTTTATTAGTAAAGGGAGGCAGCTAGGGGCTTTTTATTAGTAAAGGGAGGCAGCTAGGGGCTTTTTATTAGTAAAGGGAGGCATCTAGGGGCTTTTTATTAGTAAAGGGAGGCAGCTAGGGGCTTTTTATTAGTAAAGGGAGGCAGCTAGGGGCTTTTTATTAGTAAAGGGAGGCCGCAAGGGGCTTTTTATTAGTAAAGGGAGGCCGCCAGGGCCTTTTTATTAGTAAAGGGAGGCATCTAGGGGCTTTTTATTAGTAAAGGGAGGCAGCTAGGGCCTTTTTATTAGTAAAGGGAGGCATCTAGGGGCTTTTTATTAGTAAAGGGAGGCATCTAGGGGCTTTTTATTAGTAAAGGGAGGCAGCTAGGGCCTTTTTATTAGTAAAGGGAGGCATCTAGGGGCTTTTTATTAGTAAAGGGAGGCCGCTAGGGCCTTTTTATTAGTAAAGGGAGGCATCTAGGGGCTTTTTATTAGTAAAGGGAGGCAGCTAGGGCCTTTTTATTAGTAAAGGGAGGCATCTAGGGGCTTTTTATTAGTAAAGGGAGGCCGCCAGGGGCTTTTTATTAGTAAAGGGAGGCCGCCAGGGGCTTTTTATTAGTAAAGGGAGGCAGCCAGGGGCTTTTTATTAGTAAAGGGAGGCCGCTAGAGGTTTTTATTAGTAAAGGGAGGCCTTTTATGACTGTTTTAGTGTCATTTTGTGCTATTTTGGTTGGTGGTGTGCCCCAGGATTTTCTAAGTATAAAAAGTGTGCCGCGGCTCAAAAAAGGTTGAAAATCACTGCTCTATATTATGTCCCCTTAGTGTCCTGACCCTCTATATTATGTCCCCTTAGTGTCCTCACCCTCTATATTATCTCCCCTTAGTGTCCTGACCCTCTATATTATGTCCTCTTAGTGTCCTGACCCTCTATATTATGTCCCCTTACTGCCCTGACCCTCTATATTATGTCCCCTTAGTGCCCTGACCCTCTATATTATGTCCCCTTAGTGCCCTGACCCTCTATATTATGTCCCCTTAGTGTCCTCACCCTCTATATTATGTCCCCTTAGTGTCCTCACCCTCTATATTATGTCCCCTTAGTGTCCTGACCCTCTATATTATGTCCCCTTAGTGTCCTGACCCTCTATATTATGCCCCCTTAGTGTCCTGACCCTCTATATTATCTCCCCTTAGTGTCCTGACCCTCTATATTATGTCCTCTTAGTGTCCTGACCCTCTATATTATGTCCCCTTAGTGTCCCTGACCCTCTATATTATGTCCCCTTAGTGCCCTGACCCTCTATATTATGTCCCCTTAGTATCCTGACCCTCTATATTATGTCCCCTTAGTGTCCTGACCCTCTATATTATGTCCCCTTAGTGCCCTGACCCTCTATATTATGTCCCCTTAGTGTCCGGACCCTCTATATTATGTCCCCTTAGTATCCTGACCCTCTATATTATGTCCCCTTAGTGTCCTGACCCTCTATATTATGTCTCCTTAGTGTCCTGACCCTCTATATTATGTCCCCTTAGTGTCCCTGACCCTCTATATTATGTCCCCTTAGTGCCCTGACCCTCTATATTATGTCCCCTTAGTATCCTGACCCTCTATATTATGTCACCTTAGTGTCCTGACCCTCTATATTATGTCCCCTTAGTGCCCTGACCCTCTATATTATGTCCCCTTAGTATCCTGACCCTCTATATTATGTCCCCTTAGTGTCCTGACCCTCTATATTATGTCCCCTTAGTGTCCTGACCCTCTATATTATGTCCCCTTAGTGCCCTGACCCTCTGTATTATGTCCCCTTAGTGTCCTGACCCTCTATATTATGTCCCCTTAGTGTCCTGACCCTCTATATTATGTCCCCTTAGTGTCCTGACCCTCTATATTATGTCCCCTTAGTGTCCTGACCCTCTATATTATGTCCCCTTAGTGTCCTGACCCTCTATATTATGTCCCCTTAGTGCCCTGACCCTCTATATTATGTCCCCTTAGTGCCCTGACCCTCTATATTATGTCCCCTTAGTGTCCTGACCCTCTATATTATGTCTCCTTAGTGCCCTGACCCTCTATATTATGTCCCCTTAGTGTCCTGACCCTCTATATTATGTCCCCTTAGTGTCCTGACCCTCTATATTATATCCCCTTAGTGTCCTGACCCTCTATATTATGTCTCCTTAGTGCCCTGACCCTTTATATTATGTCTCCTTAGTGTCCTGACCCTCTATATTATGTCTCCTTAGTGTCCTGACCCTCTATATTATGTCCCCTTAGTGCCCTGACCCTCTATATTATGTCCCCTTAGTGTCCTGACCCTCTATATTATGTCCCCTTAGTGTCCTGACCCTCTATATTATGTCCCCTTAGTGTTTTTTTACATTGCAGTTGATGGGAGAGTGGAACCCCCATCCTCCTTCCTAATATTGTAGCTGTACAGCACTGACCCCACACAGGGTCTCATGTCCCCTCTGAGAGGAGCAGCACTTTCTCCATTCTCCTATAGGGGACGCTGTGTGGGTGTTAGGTGTCTTATCTAGTGACAATGTGATCACATTTGTCTGGAGTCGTGTCATCTGCGCCCCTCTAGCACCCGGGTGTCACCTGCACCCCTTTCCCCCCCCCTTGGTTGTCACCTGCACCCCCCCCCCTTGGGTGTCACCTGCACCCCCCTGGGTGTCACAAGCACCCCTCCCCCCCTTGGGTGTCACTTGCACCCCTCCCCCCGGGTGTCACCTGCGCCCCCCCAGCATCGGGCACTCACTGAGCGTCACACAACATGTAATCACAGGATTTTATTCACACTCCGGAATTAGAACAGTTTGGGGGGATTTTTGCTCCTGAGCCACAAGTGGTCCGGGGGTCCGGCCATAAGGACTGGTCCCATCAACCGCTGCTCCAAACTACAGCCCAAAAGTTACACAACTACAACTCCCATCACTCCCTGTGACTTGATGGTAGAGGGGTTTTCTGCAGGACATGATGGAGGTTGTAGTCTGCATGTCACCATGCACCAGTCAGTATGTACATCATGGGGTACAGTCAGTATATGTGGGGATACACTCAGTTTGTATATATTGGGGTACAGTCAGAACATGTAGGGGGCACTGTATAAATTGGGTTACAGACAGTCTGTATATATTGGGGTACAGTGAGTATATATTGGGGTACAGCCTGTACATGGGGGGGGGGGGCGATCAGTCTGTATATATTGGGGTATTGTGACTCTGTATCTATTGGGGTACAGTCAGCCTGTATATTTTGAGGTAAAGTCAGTCTGTATATATGAGGGTACAGTCTGTATATATTGGGGTGGTACAGTCTGAATATATATGGGGTACAGTCCATATATGTTGGGGTGCAGTCTGTATATAATGGGATACAGTCTGTATATATGGGGGTACAGTGAGTCTGTATATATTAGGGTACAGTCTGTATATATATTGGGGTACAGTCTGTATATATTGGGGAACAGTCTGTATATATGAGGGTACAGTCTGTATATATTGGGGTGGTACAGTCTGAATATATATGGGATACAGTCCATATATGTTGGGGTGCAGTCTGTATATAATGGGATACAGTCTGTATATATGGGGGTACAGTGAGTCTGTATATATTAGGGTACAGTCTGTATATTTTTGGGTATAGTGAGTCTGTATCTATGGGGATACAGTCTATCTATTGGGGTACAGTCTGTATATATGGGGGTACAGTCTGTATATATTGGGGTGGTACAGTCAGTATATATGAGGGTACAGTCTATATATATTGGGGTGGTACAGTCAGTATATATGAGGGTACAGTCTATATATATTGGGGTGGTACAGTCTGTATATATTTTTGGGTACAGTCAGTCTGTATATATGGGGGGTACAGTCTATATATATATGGGGGGTACAGTCTATATATATGGGGGGTACAGTCTATATATATATGGGGGGTACAGTCTATATATATGGGGGGTACAGTCTATATATATGGGGGGTACAGTCTGTATCTGTATATATTGGGGTGGTACAGTCTGTATATATATTGGGGTACAGTCTGTATATATTGGGGTACAGTCTGTATATATTGGGGTGGTACAGTCTGTATATATATTGGGGTACAGTCAGTCTGTATATATGGGGGTACAGTCTGTATATATTGGGGTGGTACAGTCTGTATATATATTGGGGTACAGTCAGTCTGTATATATGGGGGTACAGTCTGTATATATTGGGGTGGTACAGTCTGTATATATTGGGGAACAGTCTGTATATATGGGGGGTACAGTCTGTATATATGGGGGTACAGTCTGTATATATTGGGGTGGTACAGTCTGTATATATATTGGGGTACAGTCTGTCTGTATATATGGGGGTACAGTCTGTATATATTGGGGGGGTTACAGTCAGTCTGTATATATTGGGGGGTTACAGTCAGTCTGTATATATTGGGGTACAGTCTGTCTGTATATATGGGGGTACAGTCTGTATATATTGGGGGGTTACAGTCAGTCTGTATATATTGGGGGGTTACAGTCAGTCTGTATATATTGGGGTACAGCCTCTCTGGGTCTCCTCCTCCGCTCTTTATCCCTATCATTTGGCTGCTGCTGCTGCGCCCCTGGCGGCCGGCTCCCGTAGTGCAGCGCAGGAGGACGCGGAGTGATACCTCCCAGCACCGCTCGCCAGATCCCTCCGCCCGGTGAGGCATCACTGCGGGCCTGTAGTCCCCGCCACGTCCCCGGTCTCCGTCTTCTCCCCGCTCGGGTCTCCTCTCCGGCCCCGTCACCCCGCAGGGCACTACCTCCCGGCTGGCGGAGGGGGACAGTTCCGGTTTCCGGTGACCCCCCACTTCCGGCCTCGAACTGAGAGGAAAACAAACCGGTATCTGCTGCCCGGTGACGGAGAGCCGGGGCCCGGGAGTCAGGACGCGGGTATCTCCGCCATAACACCGGGAGACGCTGACTACCGGACTGGGCCGGAGGTAGTCGGACTGTACCACCTGAGCAGGAGGGGGTCCCGGGCCCTGCCATTCACTACCCCGGGGGGGAGCCCACCTCAGCCCTGCCCTGTGGGGGTCTCTGTGCCCCCGCCCTGGTTATCGGGGGGATCGGCCTCGTCTGTGTTGTCCGGGGCTTTATCTTTTATGCTTAGTAGTCGGGTCGGGTGTTCCTGGCATCCTTGCTCTCCGGGGCTGGTTGTCGGGTAAGTTTAGGGTTATTTTATGTTTACAGGGGGGGAGGTGTTAGTGTCAGGGTTGTCAGGACACTATTCTAGTCCTCTGGGTGTCAGGATATGATCTGGTCGCCTGGTTGTCAGGGATCAGTGCTGATTGGTTGTCAGGGGTAGGTCCTGGTGGTCAGAGGTGGTGATTGGGGGGTGTAGAAGCTAGATGGGGCAGTAGGATTTTGGGGTCCCCCTTCTCCAGGCCATGAGGAGGTGCAGTTAGTGTCAGGGCACAGAGCGGGCACCCAGCGTCTCCCCAGTATCAGTGTCAGCTCGCCGGCGCCCCCTACAATGGCTTCCTACAGCGAGTTTGTGCCCCCTCCGGAGTGCCCGGTGTTTGAGCCCAGCTGGGAGGAGTTCTCCGACCCCCTGAACTTCATCGGACGCATCCGACCCATCGCCGAGAGGTCGGGAATATGCAAAATCCGACCCCCTAAGGTAAGACGGCAGCGGCGCAGCGAACCCCCCATGAAACATTTGCATCAGGCTCAAGTTACCAGGATATAAATCCAACATCCTCCCCCAAAACAGCCCCCGTCTTATACGTGACGTCATGTGCTAATGAGTCTGAAGGGCCCATGTGAAGCTCCAACTTGTTGTAGCTTCACAGGCTGTTACACTGTCTCTTCTATGATTTAATCTTACATGGTGGATGGGGGCAGTTCTGCACAGTGTAACAGCCTGTGAAGCTTAAGCGCAGAGGGGCTCTGGTAATGCCCCCAGAGCCCTCCAGAAGCATTAGCATAATTATAAAAGTAGATTTTTTAGAAGAAAATAAGTCATGGACGACAAATGTAAGAAGATGCCACAGTCCCGGTGCCCGGAGTACGGTGATGTCCCTGGTTTATCAGGGTGGATTTTCATGGCAGATCCCCAAAAGACGAGACAAAAAAACTTAAAATGTTAACTTTTTTTTTTTTCTCTATTTTAAAAAAATCTAATCTGATCTAATATTTTGTTAATCAACCAGATACATGTAATTTTTTTTTTATAAATTTTTTTTTCTCAGATGTTTTGGGTTTTTTTTTTTTTTGGGGCGTGAAAATTTGGTAACATTTTGGGGCACAGTTTTAAAAATTTTTTAAAATTTTTTTATCTTTTAAAAGGGTTTTTTTTTTTTCCGGCCAAGCTGTAGTGACTTGATTTGGCCACTAAATGGAAAGTGGCGCTGTCTGCTTCTTCTCCCAGTCTCTGTATCATCCGTAGGGGGCGCTAGGTGTTAGACCTCTGACCTCCCACGGTGAATACTACTCAGCCAATCACTAGTTGGGAGTCCTGACCTCGGCCTCTTATTGGCTGATCGTTCTCCCTTAGTGTTTTGCGGGAGACACGCAGGAAGTGGAGCGGGGTGGGAGGAGTCAGTTTGGTTTAAGTACCGCCCCCTTGTAATAAGGGCACCACTATCAATTCATGCTACAGCCCACTATTGTTCTCTGTTATCACCCACTAGCGGGGCTTAGTCATGTTAGTCATGGCCTGCATTGTGACTATAGCAGAGACATCTCCCTCTGTGTATCAGCCGCTCCGGTTCCGTCACTTTGGGGGCTGCGTCCCCCCCCCTCCTGGGGTTGTATAATTGGCGCATTGTGTGGGCTGACACATGACGGAGCGCGGCCCTCGCCCGCTGATCATTACACAATTGTTCTGCTGAGTCTCGTCCCGTCATATAATAACGAGCCATTAGTCACGGCCACTAAATACACGGGAGTCGGGACCATGATGCTTTGCTGCTGCTTATGATGTCGCCTTACGTTACTGAAGGGATCTGACGCTTTCATCTTCTCTCCCCCCAGGACTGGCAGCCGCCCTTCGCCTGCGACGTGAAGAGCTTCTCCTTCACCCCCCGGGTGCAGCGGCTCAACGAGCTGGAGGTGACTACAACCTAAGGGGGGGTCCTAATATGCAGGAAGTGTTGTCATAGGGGCGCGGGATGAGCTGCTCTTAGTGGCAGCCTGGGATAGTCAGTGTCTGATCATGAGAGCAGGAGTCCACACCTGATAGGTAGGTGCCATCATGAATGTCACTACCCCTTTAAGTCACGTTCTAGATCTTGCGTCTCCTTTAAGGGTCAGTGATGGCGGCAGATTAGGAGGCGTTACCCAGCGGCTGCTAGAAGGTGACACGTACTAGTCAGGGCAATCAAGGGGTCATACAACACCTTCACTGACTTAAAGGGGAACTCCATATAGTAAGAAGTTATAACCCACCCCCACCCAGTATCATACAACAGTAGCTTCCTATATACTCATACACCAGTCTTAAAGGGGCGTTATCCTCCGTCTTTTCGGTAACGCTCTTGGCTTGCTCCTTAGGCGATGACCCGGGTGAAGCTGGACTTTCTGGATCAGCTAGCGAAGTTCTGGGAGCTGCAGGGGTCGACGCTCAGGATCCCGGTGGTGGACCGCAGGCTGCTGGATCTCTATGCACTGAGTAAGGTGAGTCAGATCGAGGGGGTTTCACCCCCTGCACCCCAAACAGTGAGTACCAGATTGTTTCCCCCATACAGAACCCTGCATTTGCTAGTGGCTGTCACTGGTATTGCAGCTCTGTGTCATTCGCTCAGACCTGCAGTACCAGCCATGGCCACTATGATACTGGTGTCACTGTGCCTGGTAAACAAACCAGTTCCCCAACTCCTTCACTCAGATCTATTCTGACAACGGGACATCGATATTAAGTGCTATAACAAAAACTTACAGTTAAAGGGATGTTCCAACCTTGGACATGCGCAATTAGTGGTCCTCTAACTCCCTGGTATAGCATTGGAATTATTAATTACCATTATTATTCTCTTAATCTGAGGTCTTGTATGGGATGGAATGTAAATTTTTTTTTAATAGCGCAATTTTGGGTTCCGCATGTCCTATTGGTGGACGTTAATTAACCCCTTCCGCGCAGTATAAGGTAATACAAATGTTCCGTGTTTATTGTGGAACTTAAATAACACACTGTGGGTTAGCACGCACACAGCAATACCAAATTCATAGGGTTTTTGGATCCTAAATGAACTTCATTTGCATAATGAAGGGCAGAGCAATTATACTGTCAGTTTTCTATTAGGCCATTGGATACTACAGGCAGTACAAGGACCCTTCTGGGGACCCCCAGCTTCCTGCAACGTCCTAGGCACCCCACAATTGCAGTGGTGGAGGGAGCCCAATCCCCTGCACCCACTTAGACACCATGGTCCATGTTTGACTGCGGTGTCTAAGGGGTTAAACACTCAGTAGGACCCAATTTCCTGAAAACTTCTGATGCGGTTCTGAAGAACGGGGCTGTATCAGAACAAGTGTCTTCAGTATTCACCTCGCCGGATGGGATGAAGATTTGGGGGCCGCCACTCAGACGGGTCAGGGGTGTCCCTGGTAGCAGGACCCATTTATGTCACATGACTTGGAAATATCCAGTGTTCAGCCTCTTCTTAGAAGAATAAGCCCCATTCTCTGCTCTGCCCCCTGCAGGTCGTCTCCAGTGAAGGCGGCTTCGACATCATCAGCAAGGAGAAGAAATGGTCGAAAGTGGGGAGCCGCCTGGGTTATGTTTCCGGGAAGGGCACGGGGTCCCTGCTGAAGACCCACTACGAGCGCATCCTCTACCCCTACGAGCTCTTCCAGTCCGGGATCAGCCTCATGGTGAGTTACACAACCTTAAAGGGGTTGTACAGTCAACCACGGATCAGCAAGTTAGGCGCTATCCACTAAGGCACTGTCACGTGACCTACCACAGTTTGCTGTCTCCTCCTCACAGGGCATCCAGAAACCAAACCTGAAAGACGAGGAGAAGGTGGAAGTGGCGGAGCCCTGCGAGGACACCAAAGACACCGCCAGGACCGAGAAGATGAACATTCCCTTGAAGAGATCCCGGCGCATCAAATCTGAGGTGCGGTTTAGGATTGTGAGAGGGAGAAAGTTTCCGTACATTGGCAAGCAGAGGTAGTGACCATGATGATGATGTATTGCAGGAGTCGGTGGAGATCAGTAAAAGCCCCGAGGTGAAGAAGCTGCACGCCTTCGGAGCTGCGCCAAGGGTGATCGGGGTCGGTGACAGCGTTAAAGACAGAGCCGGTAGGACACCTGGACTCTTCAGTGAAGGGGCTATGATATAAATATCACATCAGCGGGGGGGGGGGGGTCCGACACCCTCCACTGATCATCCACTGACAGGAGCGAATGGGACTGAGCTGCAGTACTAATCACAACCACTGCACTATGTGTGGCGCTATGATTTGTAAGCAGTGGTGTGTCGGACCCCATAGATCTGATATAGAGGGGCAATGTAATGGTGCTCTGGTGGGAGGGCACATGGTGTAGTAAGAGGTGGTGACCACCAGGGGGAAGCACTTGGGCTATCACAATCACCAGTAACATTTTGGGACAATTTTCAGTAAGTTCCCTCCTCCTTTGTGTTTCAGACGAGCTCCTGAAGAAGAGGAAGAGCTCGCAGCTGGACGCCTTCGGGATGCAGATGAGGCAGAGGAAGGGAGCTCTGTCGGTCAATTTCGTAAGTGTCCGTCTATTAACCCCTTGAGCGCCTGGAACGCGCTGGGGCGTGGGCCTGATCTCTGTGATTGGGGTCCCTGCAGGTGGACCTGTACATCTGCCTGTTCTGCGGCCGGGGCGACTGCGAGGAGAAGTTACTGCTGTGCGACGGCTGTGACGATAGTTATCACACCTTCTGTCTGATCCCTCCGCTCCCGGAGGTGCCCAAAGGAGACTGGCGCTGCCCCAAATGCATCGCCGAGGTATGTGCCCCCATGTGTAAGGCCTGAGATCTCCCCCCGCTGTGTCGCTGCTATGTGGATAACCTCCCGCTACTCCCATCCCTCCGCAGGAGTGCAGTAAGCCCCGGGAAGCCTTCGGGTTTGAGCAGGCGGTGAGGGAATACACGCTGCAAAGCTTCGGAGAGATGGCCGACAACTTCAAGTCCGACTACTTCAATATGCCGGTGCATGTGAGTGTGTACAGGGCTCTAGTCATACCTGCAGGGAGGGGGTGGAGGTCCAGGCTCATACACTATACCTGTCCCCCCCCAGATGGTGCCCACAGAACTGGTGGAGAAGGAGTTCTGGCGCCTCGTCAGCTCCATAGAAGAGGATGTCATCGTGGAGTACGGAGCCGATATCTCTTCCAGGGATTTTGGGAGCGGATTCCCCACACTTGATGGACGGAGGAAACTGACACCTGATGAAGAGGTGAGAGACAGAATCTTTTATCATAATATATAATATAAAACATAACAATAACACAAAACATAAACCAAACATAATATACAATGTATACAAAATACCAACCCAATTCACACCTAGCACAGACCATACACCTAAATAATTAAATAGCACCAAATACCTACTAAACAAATAAAAACTAAACACAAGTAGCACCCACACCCTCTAATAACAGACCACCCCCACACCCAAATATATATATATTTAATTCACAATCAAAGAATACACAATACACTAAACTAAATCCCACACCCTCCCCTTCCCCTCAGAGACTGGTCTAATGTCCAGCATTCTGTATTATACCACAGAGCTGCACTCACTATTCTGCTGCTGGTGCAGTCACTGTGTACATACATGACATTACTTATCCTGTACTGATCCTGAGTTACATCCTGTATTATACCCCAGAGCTGCACTCACTATTCTGCTGCTGGTGCAGTCACTGTGTACATACATGACATTACTTATCCTGTACTGATCCCGAGTTACATCCTGTATTATACCCCAGAGCTGCACTCACTATTCTGCTGTGTACATACATGACATTACTTATCCTGTACTGATCCTGAGTTACATCCTGTATTATACCCCAGAGCTGCACTCACTATTCTGCTGCTGGTGCAGTCACTGTGTACATGCATGACATTACTTATCCTGTACTGATCCTGAGTTACATCCTGTATTATACCCCAGAGCTGCACTCACTATTCTGCTGTGTACATACATGACATTACTTATCCTGTACTGATCCTGAGTTACATCCTGTATTATACTCCAGAGCTGCACTCACTATTCTGCTGCTGGTGCAGTCACTGTGTACATACATGACATTACTTATCCTGTACTGATCCTGAGTTACATCCTGTATTATACCTCAGAGCTGCACTCACTATCCTGCTGCTGGTGCAGTCACTGTGTACATACATGACATTACTTATCCTGTACTGATCCTGAGTTACATCCTGTATTATACTCCAGAGCTGCACTCACTATTCTGCTGCTGGTGCAGTCACTGTGTACATACATGACATTACTTATCCTGTACTGATTCTGAGTTACATCCTGTATTATACTCCAGAGCTGCACTCACTATTCTGCTGCTGGTGCAGTCACTGTGTACATACATGACATTACTTATCCTGTACTGACCCTGAGTTACATCCTGTATTATACCCCAGAGCTGCACTCACTATTCTGCTGTGTACATACATGACATTACTTATCCTGTACTGATCCTGAGTTACATCCTGTATTATACCCCAGAGCTGCACTCTCTATTCTGCTGCTGGTGCAGTCACTGTGTACATACATGACATTACTTATCCTGTACTGATCTTGAGTTACATCCTGTATTATACTCCAGAGCTGCACTCACTATCCTGCTGCTGGTGCAGTCACTGTGTACATACATGACATTACTTATCCTGTACTGATCCTGAGTTACATCCTGTATTATACTCCAGAGCTGCACTCACTATTCTGCTGCTGGTGCAGTCACTGTGTACATACATGACATTACTTATCCTGTACTGATTCTGAGTTACATCCTGTATTATACTCCAGAGCTGCACTCACTATTCTGCTGCTGGTGCAGTCACTGTGTACATACATGACATTACTTATCCTGTACTGACCCTGAGTTACATCCTGTATTATACCCCAGAGCTGCACTCACTATTCTGCTGTGTACATACATGACATTACTTATCCTGTACTGATCCTGAGTTACATCCTGTATTATACCCCAGAGCTGCACTCTCTATTCTGCTGCTGGTGCAGTCACTGTGTACATACATGACATTACTTATCCTGTACTGATCTTGAGTTACATCCTGTATTATACCCCAGAGCTGCACTCACTATTCTGCTGCTAGTGCAGTCACTGTGTACATACATGACATTACTTATCCTGTACTGATTCTGAGTTACATCCTGTATTATACTCCAGAGCTGCACTCACTATTCTGCTGCTGGTGCAGTCACTGTGTACATACATGACATTACTTATCCTGTACTGATTCTGAGTTACATCCTGTATTATACTCCAGAGCTGCACTCACTATTCTGCTGCTGGTGCAGTCACTGTGTACATACATGACATTACTTATCCTGTACTGACCCTGAGTTACATCCTGTATTATGCTCCAGAGCTGCACTCACTATTCTGCTGCTGGTGCAGTCACTGTGTACATACATGACATTACTTATCCTGTACTGATCCTGAGTTACATCCTGTATTACACCCCAGAGCTGCACTCACTATTCTGCTGCTGGTGCAGTCACTGTGTACATACATGACATTACTTATCCTGTACTGATCCTGAGTTACATCCTGTATTATACCCCAGAGCTGCACTCACTATTCTGCTGCTGGTGCAGTCACTGTGTACATACATGACATTACTTATCCTGTACTGATCCTGAGTTACATCCTGTATTATACCTCAGAGCTGCACTCACTATTCTGCTGCTGGTGCAGTCACTGTGTACATACATGACATTACTTATCCTGTACTGATCCTGAGTTACATCCTGTATTATATCCCAGAGCTGCACTCACTATTCTGCTGCTGGTGCAGTCACTGTGTACATACATGACATTACTTATCCTGTACTGATCCTGAGTTACATCCTGTATTATACTCCAGAGCTGCACTCACTATTCTGCTGCTGGTGCAGTCACTGTGTACATACATGACATTACTTATCCTGTACTGATCCTGAGTTACATCCTGTATTATACCCCAGAGCTGCACTCACTATTCTGCTGCTGGTGCAGTCACTGTGTACATACATGACATTACTTATCCTGTACTGATCCTGAGTTACATCCTGTATTATACTCCAGAGCTGCACTCACTATTCTGCTGCTGGTGCAGTCACTGTGTACATACATGACATTACTTATCCTGTACTGATCCTGAGTTACATCCTGTATTATACCCCAGAGCTGCACTCACTATTCTGCTGCTGGTGCAGTCACTGTGTACATACATGACATTACTTATCCTGTACTGATCCTGAGTTACATCCTGTATTATACCCCAGAGCTGCACTCACTATTCTGCTGCTGGTGCAGTCACTGTGTACATACATGACATTACTTATCCTGTACTGATCCTGAGTTACATCCTGTATTATACCCCAGAGCTGCACTCACTATTTTGCTTCTCTCACAGGATTACGCTCAGTGTGGTTGGAACCTGAACAATATGCCGGTGCTGGAGCAGTCTGTTCTCACTCACATCAATGTGGACATCTCTGGGATGAAGGTGCCCTGGCTGTACGTGGGGATGTGCTTCTCCTCGTTCTGTTGGCACATTGAGGATCACTGGAGTTACTCCATCAATTACCTGCACTGGTAAGTAGAGGAGTGAGGAGCTGCGCCCCCTCTGGACACCCAGATACTTACCTTCTATCTTTGCAGGGGGGAGCCCAAGACGTGGTACGGGGTCCCCTCTCACGCGGCCGAGCAGCTGGAGGACGTCATGAGAGAACTGGCTCCAGAACTTTTTGAGACCCAGCCGGATCTCCTGCACCAGCTGGTCACCATCATGAACCCCAACATCCTGATGGAGCACGGCGTCCCTGTGAGTATCACGTGTAACAAATCCTCAGCACAGAAGGTCCATCCTGGTCCTGTGCAATGCCCCCCTATACTTGGTATGGTCCAGTCCATCCAGGCATAGTGACCATGATGTGTCCCCCCCCCCCCCCCAGGTGTACAGGACCAACCAATGTGCGGGGGAGTTTGTGGTCACCTTCCCTCGCGCCTATCACTCCGGCTTTAACCAAGGATACAACTTTGCGGAGGCCGTAAACTTCTGCACGGCTGATTGGGTGAGTGCGGACCCGGGGGACGTCTCTTATGATGTGTCCGGTTTTCTGATCTAACCGTTCTGTTCTCCGGCAGCTTCCCATTGGGCGTCAGTGCGTCAATCATTACCGGAGGCTGAGGCGGCACTGCGTGTTTTCTCATGAAGAACTCATCTTCAAGATGGCGGCCGACCCGGAGTGCCTGGACGTGGGGCTGGCGGCCGCCGTGTGCAAGGAGATGACCGTGATGATCGAGGAGGAGAGCAAGATACGGGACAGCGCTGTACAGATGGTGAGGATAGCGGGCACATGCCCATCATGTACATACTGTGTGTGGTACCAGAGGCTCAGACCTGTCCGTGTGTCTCCAGGGGATCCAGCAGTCCGAGGAGGAGGTGTTTGAGCTGGTTCCGGATGATGAGCGGCAGTGCGCCACCTGCAGGACAACCTGCTTCCTCTCCGCTCTCACCTGCAGCTGCAGCTCTGATCGACTCGTCTGCCTGCATCACGTGGAGGACCTGTGTGCCTGCCCCCTGCAGGACAAGTGTCTCAGGTAAGGATCCACTGCAAATACATCCATCACTAGAGAGCAGCGTTGCCATCGCTGAGAGTACAGCCTATCCATCACTAGAGAGCAGCGGTGTCATCACTGAGAATACAGCCTATCCATCACTAGAGAGCAGCGGTGCCATCACTGAGAATACAGCCTATCCATCACTAGAGAGCAGCGGTGCCATCACTGAGAATACAGCCTATCCATCACTAGAGAGCAGCGGCGCCATCACTGAGAATACAGCCTATCCATCACTAGAGAGCAGCGGTGCCATCACTGAGAATACAGCCTATCCATCACTAGAGAGCAGCGGTGCCATCACTGAGAATACAGCCTATCCATCGCTAGAGAGCAGCGGTGCCATCACTGAGAATACAGCCTATCCATCACTAGAGAGCAGCGGCGCCATCACTGAGAATACAGCCTATCCATCACTAGAGAGCAGCGGCGCCATCACTGAGAATACAGCCTATCCATCACTAGAGAGCAGCGGTGCCATCACTGAGAATACAGCCTATCCATCACTAGAGAGCAGCGGCGCCATCACTGAGAATACAGCCTATCACTAGAGAGCAGCGGTGCCATCACTGAGAATACAGCCTATCCATCACTAGAGAGCAGCGGTGCCATCACTGAGAATACAGCCTATCCATCACTAGAGAGCAGCGGCGCCATCACTGAGAATACAGCCTATCCATCACTAGAGAGCAGAGGTGCCATCACTGAGAATACAGCCTATCCATCACTAGAGAGCAGCAGTGCCATCACTGAGAATACAGCCTATCCATCACTAGAGAGCAGCGGCGCCATCACTGAGAATACAGCCTATCCATCGCTAGAGAGCAGCGGTGCCATCACTGAGAATACAGCCTATCCATCGCTAGAGAGCAGTGGCGCCATCACTGAGAATACAGCCTATCCATCGCTAGAGAGCAGCGGTGCCATCACTGAGAATACAGCCTATCCATCGCTAGAGAGCAGCGGTGCCATCACTGAGAATACAGCCTATCCATCACTAGAGAGCAGCGGTGCCATCACTGAGAATACAGCCTATCCATCACTAGAGAGCAGCGGCGCCATCACTGAGAATACAGCCTATCCATCACTATAGAGCAGTGGTGCCATCACTGAGAATACAGCCTATCCCTCACTATAGAGCAGTGGTGCCATCACTGAGAATACAGCCTATCCCTCACTAGAGAGCAGCAGTGCCATCACTGAGAATACAGCCTATCCATCACTAGAGAGCAGCGGTGTCATCACTGAGAATACAGCCTATCCATCACTAGAGAGCAGCGGCGCCATCACTGAGAATACAGCCTATCCATAGATTTATTTTTCCTGTTCCGGGTCCTGTAGGTACCGCTATTCGGTGGAGGATTTCTCTACTCTTCTGTACGGAGTGAAGTTACGCGCTCAGTCCTATGATACTTGGGTCGGTCGGGTGACAGAGGCGCTGACTGCCAGCCTCAATCACAAGAAGGGTGAGTCCATGCCTGGTTCTGGTTCTGTACTGTCTGCTGTTATTGCTGTTGTGATGTGACCTCTACCTGTGACCCGGTGCAGACATCATAGAGCTGAAGGTGATGCTGGAGGATGCAGAGGACCGCAAGTTTCCTGAGAACGAGCTCTACCGGAGGCTCCGAGACGCCGTCAAAGAGGCCGAGACCTGCGCCTCCGTCGCTCAGCTGCTCCTCACCAAAAAGCAGAAGCACAGGTGAGGTGTCCTCCAATCAGAAGCCTCCATGCCGAACAGTCATCAGCATGCTGGGGGTTGTAGTCTTATCTCCATCCTGTGGCTCCTCTGCATGCTGGAAGTTGTAGTGGTATTTCTATCCTGTGGCTCCTCTGCATGCTGGGAGTTGTAGTCTTATATCCATGCTGTAGCTCCTCACCTTAATGGGAGCTGCAGTTTTATTTCCATCCTGTGGCTCCTCGGGATGCTGGGAGCTGTAGTCTTTTCTCCATGCTGGGAGTTGTAGTCTCTTCTCCATCCTCCATGCTGGGAGCTGTAGTTTTATTTCCATCCTGTGGCTCCTCGGGATGCTGGGAGCTGTAGTCTTTTCTCCATGCTGGGAGTTGTAGTCTCTTCTCCATCCTCCATGCTGGGAGTTGTAGTTTTGCAGTAGTCTGATCTTGTGATTTTCTTGTCTGTTGGCAGTAAGCTGAGCCCAGACTCGGGGAAGACTCGCACTAAGCTGACGATGGAGGAGCTGAAGGCCTTTGTCCTGCAGCTCTTCAGCCTCCCCTGCCTCATCACACAGGCCCGGCAGGTCAAGGTAAGGACCAGCTACAGGCCCCACACCCAAGGCTGTCTCCTAGGACCTGTATCCATGTGGCTTAGGCTTTGGGTCCTGGTTTGTCCAGTCTGTCAGTGCTGCAGCCTCAGACTTGGTCATTTTGCAAGTTTTTCCTTTAACAATTTGTCGCTCTTCCTCCAGAACCTTCTGGACGATGTGGAGGAGTTCCACGAGCGAGCGCAGGAGGCCATGTCCGACGAGATCCCAGACTCCAGCAAGCTCCAGGTCCTCATCGATATGGGATCCAACCTGTACGTGGAGCTCCCGGAGCTGCCTCGTCTGAAGCAGGAGCTGCTGCAGGCCCGCTGGCTGGACGAGGTGCGTCTGACCCTCTCCGACCCCCATAAGGTCACCCTGGATGTGATGAAGAAGATGATTGATTCTGGGGTGGGCCTGGCGCCTCATCACGCGGTGGAGAAAGCCATGGCTGAGCTTCAGGAGCTGCTGACGGTGTCCGAGAGGTGGGAGGAGAAGGCCAAGACCTGTCTGCAGGCCAGGTAAGTGCTGCCGGTGATGGGGTAATCATGGTGGGGGGCAAATGAGACTTTCACCTCTGACCTCTCCCCCCTCAGGCCGCAGCACAGCGTATCCAGCCTGGAGAGCATTCTAGCCGAGGCCCGAAACATCCACGCCTATCTACCCAATGTCCTGGCGCTGAAGGAAGCTCTGCACAGAGCCAAGGACTGGACCTCCAGAGTAGAAGCCATTCAGGTAAGGTCAGCACAGTGTACTGGTACCAGGCCCGGCCGTGCTGTATACATCATAGGCTCCTATACATGTTACAGAACGGCAGTCACTATGCCTACCTGGAGCACCTGGAGTGCCTGCTCAGCAAGGGGCGCCCCATCCCCGTGCGCCTGGACGCCCTCCCCCAGCTGGAGTCCCAGGTGTCCGCAGCTCGAGCCTGGAGGGAGCGCACTGGCAGGACCTTCCTAAAGAAGAACTCCAGCTACACCTTACTACAGGTGAGAGTCCACCAGAACCGTCCACTATGAACTAAGACTTCATATGGTGGAGGAGCAGAGGTGGTATCACACGTCTATGGCACCATACTCACACGTTACTACAGGTGAGAGTCCACCAGAACCGTCCACTATAACACACACAGTGTAGTAAGACTTCATATGGTGGAGGAGCAGAGGTGGTATCACACGTCTATGGCACCATACTCACACGTTACTACAGGTGAGAGTCCACCAGAACCGTCCACTATGAACTAAGACTTCATATGGTGGAGGAGCCGGGGTGGTATCACATGTCTATGGCACCATACTTACACCTTACTACAGGTAAGAGTCCACCAGAACCGTCCACTATGAACTAAGACTTCATATGGTGGAGGAGCAGGGGTGGTATCACACGTCTATGGCACCATACTTACACCTTACTACAGGTAAGAGTCCAACAGAACCGTCCACTATAACACACACGGGCTAGTAAGACTTCATATGGTGGAGGAGCCGGGGTGGTATCACACATCTATGGCACCATACTCACACGTTACTACAGGTGAGAGTCCAACAGAACCGTCCACTATAACACACACGGGCTAGTAAGACTTCATATGGTGGAGGAGCCGGGGTGGTATCACACGTCTATGGCACCATACTCACACGTTACTACAGGTGAGAGTCCGACAGAACCGTCCACTATAACACACACAGTGTAGTAAGACTTCATATGGTGGAGGAGCCGGGGTGGTATCACACGTCTATGGCGCCATACTCACATATTACTACAGGTGAGAGTCCGACAGAACCGTCCACACACAATCTAGTAAGACTTCATATGGTGGAGGAGCAGGGGTGGCACCACATGGCTATGCAACTGGTGCACCTTATGGCATCATACTCACACATTACTACAGATGAGTCTACCAGAACCATCTATTATAACACACACTGAACCTGCACTAGATCCTACAGAGCCGCAAATATGGCAGTGGTGGCATCGCATGGCTGTGCACCTTATGGCGCCATACTCGTTACTACAGAGTCCACCAGAACCGTCCATTATAACACACACTGAACCTGCACTAGATCCTGCAGAGCCGCCATATGGTAGAGGTCTTGACTTATTGACTGTCACTGCGAATTTCCATATGGTGGAGGTGCAGGGGTGGCATCACACGGAGCACCTTACGGCGCCATACTCACACGTTGCACGTCTCGCCCCCTGCAGGTGCTCAGCCCCCGCAGCGATATCGGAGTATACGGGAGCGGCCGCAACAAGAGGAAGAAAGTGAAGGAGCTGCTGGAGGAGAAGGACTTGGATCTGGATTCTCTGAGCGAATTAGAGGAGTCTCAGGAGGAGCCGCGAGACACGGCCTCAGTGGTAATGGGACACAATCGCCCTTTATGTGTCCTGTGGGATCACCATAGCTGTACATGACCCGTCCCTTACTTATCCTCCCCTACAGGTGGCGCTATTTAAGGACTTAGAGCAGAAGGAGGTGGACTCTATGCGCTCGCTACGGGCGGCTAATCTTGCCAAGATGGCCATGGTGGACCGCATCGAGGAGGTCCGGTTCTGCATCTGCCGCAAGGCTGCCAGCGGCTTCATGTTACAGTGCGAGCTGTGCAAGGACTGGTTCCACAGCACGTGCGTGCCCCTGCCCAAGAGCAGCTCGCAGAAGAAGGGCAGCAGCTGGCAGTCCAAGGACGTCAAGTTCCTGTGCACGCAGTGCATGCGCTCGCGCCGGCCGCGCCTGGAGACCATCCTCTCGCTGCTGGTGTCGCTGCAGAAGCTGCCGGTGCGGTTGCCCGAGGGCGAGGCTTTGCAATGCCTGACGGAGCGTGCCATGAGCTGGCAGGACCGGGCACGCCAGGCGCTGGCCACGGAGGAGCTGTCCTGTGCTCTGGCCAAGCTCTCGGTGCTGAGCCAGCGCATGGTGGAGCAAGCCGCCCGCGAGAAGACGGAGAAGATCATCAGCGCCGAACTACAGAAAGCCGCTGCCAACCCGGACCTGCAGGTGGGCACCACAGAGCGGCCACAGGGGGCGCAGGTGCCCTAATCCTATCACCTCTCTCACTGTCCCCTTACTCCTGCAGGGTCACCTGCCCATATTCCAGGGGGGCTCCTTCAGTCGCGGGATGTCCAGCGTGGCGTCTTCTCCACAGCCCCCGCTGGACTACGACGACGAGGAGACGGACTCCGACGAGGACATCAGAGAGACTTACGGCTACGATGTGAAGGTAGGTAGACACGGCGGCCGCTCTACTCCGCTCACACCCAGAGCTGCGGCCAGCAGAGTCATCACCGCAGCTCTGGGTGTGATCGCAGCATCAGATCCCCAGCATTGTCCGCATATAGACGGGTATTTATATACCGGCCCCTCCGCATGCCGCACATGTGTCACTACATTTTATGTTTCTGCAATGAAACCCAACACCGGCCCCTCCAGGACATGACCCCCGAAGAGCTGATGCAATGTGTGTATCCCTGTCTGTACCCACAGCTATGGGTGTGTCCGGCTTGACTCCATAGACTAGACCCTGTATATAGGGTATTATATTGGGGGAGTGATGTAAGGATCCCCCTCCACCTGTTCTCCAGGACATGACCCCCGAAGAGCTGATGCAATGTGTATATCAGTGTCTATACCTACAGCTATGGCTGTGTCCTGCCAGACCCTGTATATAGGGTATTATATGGGGGGAACAGGAATAAGCGATGTAAGGATCCCCTTTCTCCAGGACATAACCCCCGAAGAGCTCATGCAATGTGTATATCAATGTCTACACCCACAGCTATGGCTGTGTCCTGCCCGACCCTGTATATAGGGTATTATATGGGGGGAACAGGAATAAGCGATGTAAGGATCCCCTTTCTCCTCTTCTCCAGGACCTAACCCCCGAAGAGCTCATGCAATGTGTATATCTGTCTCTGTATCCACAGCAATGAGTATATCCTGCCCCAATCCTGTATTTAGGGCATTATTAGGGCTGGTATCATACACACAAGTGATGCAAGGATCCCCCTCTTGTTCTCCAGGATACTGGGAGCGTCAAGTCCTGCAGCAGCTTAGAACCCAACCTCTTCTGCGACGAGGAGATCCCCATCAAGTCTGAGGAGGTTGTCAGCCACATGTGGACCACGCCGTCCTTCTGCGCAGAGCACGCCTACTCCAGCGCCTCCAAGAGCTGCGTGCAGCGTAAGTGCACAGCCCCAAACTCTCATCTTGCTGTCAGTGAATGGAGCCGCGTTTTTACATTCTTTCTCTATTGTGTCTTTTAAAGCTTCAGGAACCCCCAGAAAGCAGCCACGGAAGACCCCTCTAGTGCCGCGGAGCCTGGAGCCCCCCGTCCTGGAGTTGTCCCCCGGGGCTAAGTGTCAGCTGGAGGAGCTGATGATGTTGGGGGATCTGCTGGAGGTGTCGCTGGATGAGACGCAGCACATCTGGAGGATCCTACAGGCCACACATCCCCCCTCCGAGGAGAGGTTCCTGCATGTCATGGAGGTAAGGACCCACCCCCTGGACTCCTACCCCACGTGGCCCCGCCCTCCTGACCCATATGTCTCCGCAGGATGATAGTCTGGATGAGAAACCCCTCAAACTGAAGAGCAGGGACTCTGAGAAGAAGCGCAAGAGGAAGCTGGAGCGAGCCGAGCATCTCCTGGCCGAGGGCAAGCAGAGGTCCAAGGAGCTGAAGAAGCTGGACAAGACCAAGAAGAAGAAGCTCAAGCTGGGCCACGACAAGGCCAAGGAGCTCAGCAAGCTGGCCAAGAGGCTGGCCAAGGAGGAGGAGCGCAAGAGGAAGAAGGCCATGGCCAAGGCGGAGCTCAGCAAGGAGCTGATCGAGAAGAAGAGGGAGAAGAAGGTGCTGGACATCCCCTCCAAGTACGACTGGTCCGGAGCCGAGGAGTCCGACGACGAGAACGCCATCTGTGCTGCCCAGAACTGCCAGCGCCCCTGCAAGGACAAGGTGAGGGGGGCCCCTCATACAGGCTGCAGCCAGCACACTGCTGTGCTCTGTGCTCTCTGCAGCCAGTGTTATCAGACCGCACACTGCTGTGCTCTCTGCAGCCAGTGTTATGTATTGTCCCTGGAGAGATGTGTAATCAGACCTCACACTGCTGTGCTCTGTGCTCTCTGCAGCCAGTGTTATATATTGTCCCTGGAGAGATGTGTAATCAGACCTCACACTGCTGTGCTCTGTGCTCTCTGCAGCCAGTGTTATGTATTGTCCCTGGAGAGATGTGTAATCAGACCTCACACTGCTGTGCTCTGTGCTCTCTGCAGCCAGTGTTATGTATTGTCCCTGGAGAGATGTGTAATCAGACCTCACACTGCTGTGCTCTGTGTTATGTGTTGTCCCTGGAGGGATGTGTAATTATACCTGACACTGCTGTGCTCTGTACTCTCTGCAGCCAGTGTTATGTATTGTCCCTGGAGAGATGTGTAATCAGACCTCACACTGCTGTGCTCTGTGCTCTCTGCAGCCAGTGTTATGTACTGTCCCTGGAGAGAGGTGTAATCATACCTCACACTGCTGTGCTCTGTGCTCTCTGCAGCCAGTGTTATGTATTGTCCCTGGAGAGATGTGTAATCAGACCTCACACTGCTGTGCTCTGTGCTCTCTGCAGCCAGTGTTATGTATTGTCCCTGGAGAGATGTGTAATCAGACCTCACACTGCTGTGCTCTGTCCTCTCTGCAGCCAGTGTTATGTATTGTCCCTGGAGAGATGTGTAATCAGACCTCACACTGCTGTGCTCTGTGCTCTCTGCAGCCAGTGTTATGTATTGTTCCTGGAGAGATGTGTAATTATACCTGACACTGCTGTGCTCTGTACTCTCTGCAGCCAGTGTTATGTATTGTCCCTGGAGAGATGTGTAATCAGACCTCACACTGCTGTGCTCTGTGCTCTCTGCATCCAGTGTTATGTATTGTCCCTGGAGAGATGTGTAATCAGACCTCACACTGCTGTGCTCTGTGCTCTCTGCAGCCAGTGTTATGTATTGTCCCTGGAGAGATGTGTAATCAGACCTCACACTGCTGTGCTCTGTGCTCTCTGCAGCCAGTGTTATGTATTGTCCCTGGAGAGATGTGTAATCAGACCTCACACTGCTGTGCTCTGTGCTCTCTGCAGCCAGTGTTATGTATTGTCCCTGGAGAGATGTGTAATCATACCTCACACTGCTGTGATCTGTGCTCTCTGCAGCCAGTGTTATGTATTGTCCCTGGAGAGATGTGTAATCAGACCTCACACTGCTGTGCTCTGTGCTCTCTGCAGCCAGTGTTATGTATTGTCCCTGGAGAGATGTGTAATCAGACCTCACACTGCTGTGCTCTGTGCTCTCTGCAGACAGTGTTATGTATTGTCCCTGGTCTAATTACACGTCTCTCCAGGGACAGTACATAACACTGGCTGCAGAGAGCACAGAGCACAGCAGTGTGAGGTCTGATTACACGTCTCTCCAGGGACAATACATAACACTGGCTGCAGAGAGCACAGAGCACAGCAGTGTGAGGTCTGATTACACATCTCTCCAGGGACAATACATAACACTGGCTGCAGAGAGCACAGAGCACAGCAGTGTGAGGTCTGATTACACATCTCTCCAGGGACAATACATAACACTGGCTGCAGAGAGAACAGAGCACAGCAGTGTGAGGTCTGATTACACCTCTCTCCAGGGACAGTACATAACACTGGCTGCAGAGAGCACAGGGCACAGCAGTGTGAGGTCTGATTACACATCTCTCCAGGGACAATGCATAACACTGGCTGCAGAGAGCACAGAGCACAGCAGTGTGAGGAATGATTACACATCTCTCCAGGGACAATACATAACACTGGCTGCAGAGAGCACAGAGAAGAGCAGTGTGAGGAAGCTTGGAGCTACAATCCTGGAAAATAAATCCATATTTAATATAATAATATATAATTATAGAAGATAATCACACGTGTGTGTAGCAGCAGGACTGTGAAATATGGGTTTATATTTCAGGATTGTACTGGGGGTGTGTCCTAACACTTCAGTTCTTCTCTCCTCCATATGTAGCGATACTCTGCTGGGAGTTGTAGTCCTTCCTATTTTGCTCTGCTGGGAGTTGTAGTCTTCCCTATGTAGCGATGCGCTGCTGGGAGTTGTAGGCCTCACTATGTAGCGATGCTCTGCTGGGAGTTGTAGTCCTCTCCTCCTTATGTTGCAATGCACTGCTGGGAGTTGTAGGCCTCACTATGTTGCTCTGCTGGGAGTTGTAGGCCTCACTATGTTGCTCTGCTGGGAGTTGTAGGCCTCACTATGTTGCTCTGCTGGGAGTTGTAGGCCTCTCTATGTAGCGATGCTCTGCTGGGAGTTGTAGTCCTCACCATGTTGTTGTTCCTGCAGGTGGACTGGGTGCAGTGTGACGGGGGATGTGACGAGTGGTTCCACCAGGTTTGTGTTGGAGTCTCCTCTGAAATGGCGGAGAACGAGGATTATATCTGCACGAACTGCACCAGGAAGCGGGTGCCGGGCCCCCCCTGCCCCCCGTGCCCCCCTACATTGACTTTCACCCCCGGATTCCCCTTGCCTACCCTGGAGGTGAAGCAGGAGGTCAGCTAGCACCCTGGATTATACTATTTTTTTGGTTCCCCTCTTCCTGGCCCTCTGCCAGGGTGGACCCTCTTGTTAGGTAGCGCCCCCCGACCACCAGGGCCGGCATTGCTCGGTCTGGGGGGGGGGGGATAAACTGTGTCGTCCTTCTTCAGTATCTCCAAGCAGTGACTTTTTATACTGGGATCCTGTGAGGTGGGGGGGCAGCGGAGGACCCTCAGGATTGGCGCCCGGGTCCTCTGGGTTTTTAGAGATTCTGGTTCTTCCCTCTCTTCTTCCTGTGACTACTGACTGTTGTATAAATAGTTTTCTCTCCTACCTCCCGTCTCTACCAGTCTTTTCCAGCCGTCCCGGGAAAGTTGGGTGAGTGAGTGAAGCATCGCCCAGACATGCAGGATTCACTCAGCTTTCCCAGAAACCAACAAGGATCCGGATCCATTCTCTGCC
>NC_092414.1:6881910-6886910 GCF_040894005.1 Engystomops pustulosus | reverse complement strand
CTATCTATCTCTATCTATCTATCTCCTATCTATCTATCTATCTCCTATCTATCTATCTATCCTATCTATCTATCTCCTATCTATCTATCTATCTATCTATCTCCTATCTATCTATCTATCTCCTATCTTTCTATATCTATCTCCTATCTATCTATCTATCTCCTATCTATCTATCTATCTCCTATCTATCTATCTCCTATCTATCTATCTCCTATCTATCTATCTCCTATCTATCTATCTCCTATCTATCTATCTCCTATCTATCTATCTATCTCCTATCTATCTATCTATCTCCTATCTATCTATCTATCTCCTATCTATCTATCTCCTATCTATCTATCTCCTATCTATCTATCTCCTATCTATCTATCTCCTATCTATCTATCTCCTATCTATCTATCTCCTATCTATCTATCTCCTATCTATCTATCTCCTATCTATCTATCTCCTATCTATCTATCTCCTATCTATCTATCTATCTCCTATCTATCTATCTCCTATCTATCTATCTATCTCCTATCTATCTATCTCCTATCTATCTATCTCCTATCTATCTATCTCCTATCTATCTATCTCCTATCTATCTATCTCCTATCTATCTATCTCCTATCTATCTATCTCCTATCTATCTATCTCCTATCTATCTATCTCCTATCTATCTATCTCCTATCTATCTATCTATCTCCTATCTATCTATCTCCTATCTATCTATCTATCTCCTATCTATCTATCTCCTATCTATCTATCTCCTATCTATCTCCTATCTATCTATCTCCTATCTATCTCCTATCTATCTATCTATCTATCTCCTATCTATCTATCTCCTATCTATCTATCTCCTATCTATCTATCTCCTATCTATCTATCTCCTATCTATCTATCTCCTATCTATCTCCTATCTATCTATCTCCTATCTATCTATCTCCTATCTATCTATCTATCTCCTATCTATCTATCTCCTATCTATCTATCTCCTATCTATCTATCTCCTATCTATCTATCTATCTCCTATCTATCTATCTCCTATCTATCTATCTATCTCCTATCTATCTATCTCCTATCTATCTATCTCCTATCTATCTATCTCCTATCTATCTATCTATCTCCTATCTATCTATCTATCTCCTATCTATCTATCTCCTATCTATCTATCTATCTATCTATCTATCTCCTATCTATCTATCTCCTATCTATCTCCTATCTATCTATCTCCTATCTATCTCCTATCTATCTATCTATCTCCTATCTATCTATCTCCTATCTATCTATCTATCTCCTATCTATCTATCTCCTATCTATCTATCTCCTATCTATCTATCTCCCTATCTATCTATCTCCTATCTATCTATCTATCTCTTATCTATCTATCTATCTCCTATCTATCTATCTATCTCCTATCTATCTATCTATCTCCTATCTATCTATCTCCTATCTATCTATCTATCTCCTATCTATCTATCTCCTATCTATCTATCTATCTCCTATCTATCTATCTATCTCCTATCTATCTATCTCCTATCTATCTATCTCCTATCTATCTATCTATCTCTATCTATCTATCTATCTCCTATCTATCTATCTATCTATCTCCTATCTATCTATCTATCTATCTCCTATCTATCTATCTATCTCCTATCTATCTATCTATCTCCTATCTATCTATCTATCTCCTATCTATCTATCTCCTATCTATCTATCTCCTATCTATCTATCTCCTATCTATCTATCTATCTCCTATCTATCTATCTCCTATCTATCTATCTATCTCCTATCTATCTATCTATCTCCTATCTATCTATCTATCTCCTATCTATCTATCTCCTATCTATCTATCTCCTATCTATCTATCTATCTCCTATCTATCTATCTCCTATCTATCTATCTCCTATCTATCTATCTCTATCTATCTATCTATCTCCTATCTATCTATCTATCTCCTATCTATCTATCTCTATCTATCTATCTATCTATCTATCTATCTCCTATCTATCTATCTCCTATCTATCTATCTCCTATCTATCCTATCTATCTATCTATCTCCTATCTATCTATCTATCTCCTATCTATCTATCTCCTATCTATCTATCTCCTATCTATCTATCTCCTATCTATCTATCTCCTATCTATCTATCTCCTATCTATCTATCTCCTATCTATCTCCTATCTATCTATCTCCTACTATACTATTTTCTATCTATCTCCTATCTATCTATCTCCTATCTATCTATCTCCTATCTATCTCCTATCTATCTCCTATCTATCTCCTATCTATCTATCTCCTATCTATCTATCTCCTATCTATCTATCTATCTCCTATCTATCTATCTCCTATCTATCTATCTCCTATCTATCTATCTCCTATCTATCTATCTATCTCCTATCTATCTATCTATCTCCTATCTATCTATCTCCTATCTATCTATCTATCTATCTATCTCCTATCTATCTATCTCCTATCTATCCTCCTATCTATCTCCTATCTATCTCCTATCTATCTATCTATCTCCTATCTATCTATCTATCTATCTATCTCCTATCTATCTATCTCCTATCTATCTATCTCCTATCTATCTATCTCCTATCTATCTATCTCCTATCTATCTATCTCCTATCTATCTATCTCCTATCTATCTATCTCCTATCTATCTATCTCCTATCTATCTATCTCCTATCTATCTATCTCCTATCTATCTATCTCCTATCTATCTATCTCCTATCTATCTATCTCCTATCTATCTATCTCCTATCTATCTATCTCCTATCTATCTATCTCCTATCTATCTATCTCCTATCTATCTATCTATCTCCTATCTATCTATCTATCTCCTATCTATCTATCTATCTCCTATCTATCTATCTATCTCCTATCTATCTATCTCCTATCTATCTATCTCCTATCTATCTCCTATCTATCTATCTCCTATCTATCTCCTATCTATCTATCTCTCTATCTATCTCCTATCTATCTATCTCTCTATCTATCTCCTATCTATCTATCTCTCTATCTATCTATCTCCTATCTCCTATCTATCTATCTATCTATCTCCTATCTCCTATCTATCTATCTATCTCCTATCTATCTATCTATCTATCTATCTCCTATCTATCTATCTATCTATCTCTATCTATCTATCTATCTATCTATCTATCTATCTATCTATCTATCTATCTCCTATCTATCTCCTATCTATCTATCTATCTATCTCCTATCTATCTATCTCCTATCTATCTATCTATCTATCTATCTATCTATCTGTCAGATATTTTACTGCATACAACTCATCTGTTACAGGGCTTTCAGGACGTCAACTTCAAACCAAATCAGTGCAAGATCGTGGCACCGCGTTACGCAGCAGAGATTGTGGCACCGCGTTACGCAGCAGAGATCGTGGCACCGCGTTACGCAGCAGAGATCGTGGCACCGCGTTACGCAGCAGAGAACGTGGCACCGCGTTACGCAGCAGAGAACGTGGCACCGCGTTACGCAGCAGAGAACGTGGCACCGCGTTACGCAGCAGAGAACGTGGCACCGCGTTACGCAGCAGAGAACGTGGCACCGCGTTACACAGCAGAGAACGTGGCACCGCGTTACGCAGCAGAGAACGTGGCACCGCGTTACGCAGCAGAGAACGTGGCACCGCGTTACGCAGCAGAGAACGTGGCACCGCGTTACGCAGCAGAGAACGTGGCACCGCGTTACGCAGCAGAGAACGTGGCACCGCGTTACGCAGCAGAGAACGTGGCACCGCGTTACGCAGCAGAGAACGTGGCACCGCGTTACGCAGCAGAGAACGTGGCACCGCGTTACGCAGCAGAGAACGTGGCACCGCGTTACGCAGCAGAGAACGTGGCACCGCGTTACGCAGCAGAGAACGTGGCACCGCGTTACGCAGCAGAGAACGTGGCCCAGCGTTACGCAGCACAGAACGTGGCACCGCGTTACACAGCAGAGAACGTGGCACCGCGTTACACAGCAGAGAACGTGGCACCGCGTTACACAGCAGAGAACGTGGCACCGCGTTACGCAGCAGAGAACGTGGCACCGCGTTACGCAGCAGAGAACGGCACCGCGTACGCAGAAGAACGTGGCACCGCGTTACGCAGCAGAGAACGTGGCACCGCGTTACGCAGCAGAGAACGTGGCACCGCGTTACGCAGCAGAGAACGTGGCACCGCGTTACGCAGCAGAGAACGTGGCACCGCGTTACGCAGCAGAGAACGTGGCACCGCGTTACGCAGCAGAGAACGTGGCACCGCGTTACGCAGCAGAGAACGTGGCACCGCGTTACACAGCAGAGAACGTGGCACCGCGTTACACAGCAGAGAACGTGGCACCGCGTTACACAGCAGAGAACGTGGCACCGCGTTACACAGCAGAGAACGTGGCACCGCGTTACACAGCAGAGAACGTGGCACCGCGTTACACAGCAGAGAACGTGGCACCGCGTTACACAGCAGAGAACGTGGCACCGCGTTACACAGCAGAGAACGTGGCACCGCGTTACACAGCAGAGAACGTGGCACCGCGTTACACAGCAGAGAACGTGGCACCGCGTTACACAGCAGAGAACGTGGCACCGCGTTACACAGCAGAGAACGTGGCCCAGCGTTACACAGCAGAGAACGTGGCACCGCGTTACGCAGCAGAGAACGTGGCACCGCGTTACGCAGCAGAGAACGTGGCAGCACCAGGTTATTTTGGATACGGGAGGGCACCGTCTGTACATGTCAGGACTGGCGCTGGCACCGCTCTGGTGCTGATGAGCAATGTACTGGACCCCGCCAGGATCTCTGCAGCGCTGGTGCCAGGCGGATCCCTGCCAGGATTGTTACTGACAAATGTCTGTCAGAGGGAGGATAATAACTTCCTAATGAGCAGCAGGAAACCGTATGGTGAAGACCCCGACCATCACAGCACCAGCCATACAGTCCACAACACTACTGAGCTCAGCCACGAGAGGAGACTTACCTCCAAGGACACCCACAAACTTCTCCAGCAG